>NC_054376.1:111576301-111876301 GCF_017654675.1 Xenopus laevis
TTTTGAGTTAAATATTGACATTATTCTCCATTGGCTAATTATCTAGAGGTTATCTTCTAGGCAGAAACAGTCAACTGAAACTTTCTTTCTGGCAAAATCTAGTCTTCTAAAGACATGGTTTTATTTATATCACAATTGGTTATCACTAATAATACTAATGGTAACATACTTCAAATGCTTTTAATGAGTTTTGCAAGAAAGTGACTTTTTTATTTCAAAATTATAATTTTTGAATCTTTTGCAAACAACGATCCTTTGATAAAAAGACATTATTTTGTTGAAAATATGGAAGTCATAAATAGGTTGATCTTAATAAAGTATCCATTAGCATAATGGTACGATTTTCTCCTCTTTAAGTTACCTTTCATCATTCTTGTTTACTTACGAACCAAAGCTGGCAGAATATGAATTGCAAACAGCCACTCTTGAAGCTGAATTCTTTTAAAAATTGCTCTATTTTTCTTACTTTATAGATTATGAACTTTCAAAAATTGATTGTTTAGCTGCATTGTTTAGCTGCAGAGCTGCATTGGTAGCTCTAAATGCAAAACCCTCTGAACTCTGACCTCCTTTCTCCATATAAGGGGCAGATTTATATTTAGGGGCAGATTTACATAGGGTGGAATATTGAGGATTAATTAACCCTCGATATTCGACTGCCGAATGTAAATCCTTCCACTTCGAATATCGAAGTGGAAGGATTTACCGCAAATAGTTCGATTGAACGAAAAATCGTTTGATTCGAAGGATTTTAATCCATCGATCGAACGATTTTTCTTCGACCTAAAAATTGTTAGAAAGCCTATGGGGACCTTTCATAACATGGCACCTCGGTAGGTTTTAGCTGGCGAAGTAGGGGGTCGAAGTTTTTTTTAAAGAGACAGTACTTCGACTATCGAATGTTCGAATAGTCGAACGATTTTTAGTTTGAATCGTTCGAGTCGTAGTCGAAGGTCGAAGTAGCCAAAAAAAACATTCAAAATTCGAAGTTTTTTTTCTTCTATTCCTTCACACGAGCTATGTAAATGGGCCCCTAAATCAATGAATTATTTTTGTTTTGCTTTTTCTTTATTAAGATTATAATTTATTATATAAGTGATATGATCAATTAAAAACTACTTTTTAAAATATGAATCTACATTAAAAGTAGTGATGGGCATTCACGAATTTCCCGTGAAATTTGCGAAACGGCGAAAAAAACGGCACCGGCGTTTCGTTTTTGATGATGGAGTCCGTTTTTGACGCCGGCACCCGTTTTTATGATGCTGGCTGCCATTTTTGATGCCGGTGTCCATTAAATTTTTGTGAATTTATTCGCTGGCGGCGAATCGTGCAAATTCGCCACAAATTTGCGTCTGGCGAATAAATTCGCTAATTAAAAGTCATGACTCCTGCTGCACAAATATGGCAGCCCCCTCATAGACGATCACAGGGAGTCAGATGTGAATGTAAAAGCATTGGGCAAATATCTAGTATAGGTAAATCTAAAAACAACTGGACTTGCTGAGTAATCATTGAAGACGTTTCACTACTCATCTGAGCAGCTTCTTCAGTTCAACTGACTGGTGTGGGAAGTTCTCGGCATATAAACGTTACCACTAATCCAATCACAATGGCACATTGTAACTCTTTAAAACGGTGACATCTGAAAATTCACAGAGGTGTAAATTCTGTGTAGTTACCGAGATAGGATAGGAGAATGTGTCATGCAACTCCTGGTTAATAGAGTTGCTTAAATGGTAAAGTATGCACGGCTTTAGAGATTTTACTAATATGTTGGTTTTTTTATCAGGTTTCATGTAGTGATGGGCGAATTTGCGTCGTTTCGCTTCGCCGAAAAATTAGTGAATTTCGTGAAATGGCAAAAAAATCGCGAAACGGGGTGTTTTTTTATGCCGGTGTCTATTTTTTTTGACACCAGCAAATTTTTGCGGCCGTTTTGCGGATCTATTCGACAGCGGTGAAATTCGCACCTGGCGAATAAATCCGCCCATCACTAGTTTCATGTTTTTATTTTCTTGGATTTAAAAGATTTTTTTAACAAACTAAAGATATGGTGATCCTATACCTGTATTTAATATCAAAAACATATGTACAGAAGCATTCCTAGTTATTAAGTTTTGTAACTAGAGAGATTGAGTACAAAATGAATCATAATACACAATTATTTAACAAAAATATTTACACCTCTACAGTAGTAACATACCAACTAATGTATAGAAAACCACATATACCCTAGATAAAATATATTACAGATCTATTGTAATGTATTTATAAAGATAATAACTAATATGTTATAGCTATTCCTCTGTCTCACTTATGCTCATGCTTCCAATGGGTTTGACATTGGTGTCCTTATTTCATGCTGCTTCCAGAGAACTCTCTATTTAAAATGTAACCAGTTCTATTGACCTAGAGATAACTTAGAGATGACCAAATTTTTGGTTTTCTCCCCAGCTTGGATTGGTCAGTAAATGTTAAAATACTGTGAGTTGGCCAGGGATACCTAAGGCATTCTGTTCAAGTTTAGGACATTGAGAGGCGTGGAAGTGCAGAATAGGAACAGAAAGGATTGAATTCACAATTGACATTTGTCAACAGAGATGGAAATTATAATTTATCCGTTGCACAGGATATGTTAAGAGGCTTGTATTTAGTGTATTCGGATACTGTATAGTGTGTAAACAAAATAGCATCTTTATATATTCTGTATATACTAAAGATAGTACATATTCTGGTCTTATTGTGGTAACAAGTGGTTTGACAAGTTAATGGTTTCAATTTTTTTTCTTTAAAATATTTTTTATGTTTTACATTTCTCTTAAAGCATTCAATTCATATGATTTCCATGACCATATAACAGCATATTATATTGGTTAATCCGACAATGGGGTTATTTTTTTAATCAAGTAATACTTTAATACTGTCTTTTTTTAGATGTGATTTGCTCTTTATTATATTGGAGAACACTGACTAGTGAACAGCCTAATTAAAATTAAAGTCTATTTGTATTTTAATAAGGAGTTATGTTCATTTATAATTAAGTGAGGATCGATTCCAGCTTTTTGATAGACAGTAAGCTTATTTAACATGACGGAGATAGATTTCTAGGCAGACAGAATTTACTATTACCCTGTACAAGTAGAATGGCTAGGCCATATCTGCAGCATTTAATTATTTTGTCGGTAATTATTCATTTGAGCTACATGTTCCAATGTAAAACTTGGAAAGAAAAAAAGCCAAATATAATTACTGTTTGTTTGTCTCATGATTCTATCAAGGGGAAATTTATAATGAGTTTCTCAAAAACTATAAATAAGAAGGATTTCTCTTTAATAGTTGAGTCAGCATGTTATTAAAAGGAAGTAGTTGTTTATATGTTAAGATGCTGTGCAAAAAGTGTCTAAATAAATAAAGGCAAGTTGGTCAACAGTTATGCACAGATTTATAGTGACTGGACACCTTAGTGTTTGAAATGCAATTTTAGGGAACTGTTGATCAAAAGCAATTCTTTATATCGTTGTGTGTGTTACATTGTTTCCTTTGCACCAGAAGTAATTGTTATCTGAATGCTAGTTGCTAAGCTATAAATATTAATGGCATGCCAATATCAGCAGAAGAAAGCATGATTTTGGCAGCATTTACCTCCTTCCATTGTATCCAACTGAGATCTTATTTATCCAAAACGATTATTTAATTTCAAAGGAGAGCAAAATGCTCACCATCCATATTATTCTGTTGATGAATAAAAAGCATTGTGTGAAGTATAGAGGAATCAGACCAGATTTTATTTTTTTTACCAATTTTTTAAAAATAAATTGTAAAATATTACTTATTATTATTAATTGATGTAAAGGAACAAGCATACATATGTACCCCTTTTGGTCTGTTGCTACCCTGTGAAATGTAAAGATGACAGTATTTGAAGGAGCTGTGTGTGCTCTGCTTGAAACAAGCATTGCACTCCAGCCATATAAAAAGAGTTCTTCTTAGCTGGTGTGGACACCTGTACCAACCATGCTAGTCCCTGGTGAATGATCTGCCTAAATGAAGTTACTGTGATCTCCTGTGTGAGGACATGTGTTGTTCGTGTGCCTGCTATCTAAGAGCAACTACCCTATTCAAAGGAGAGATACTTTGGGGTAGCTCTTGGGAAAGGGACACAGTTCATGGAATAGTGGCTGCGGGAGAAATCGTGTTCCAACAAAGCCGCAACCACCGGGCGCAAATCCAAGGCCGATGATAATGCGGTTTCTCAACTATAGGGACCGTGACGCAGCAATAGCAGCCACACGCAGGAAGGGCCAGCTCACATACAATGGAGCACCATGGTGTGAATCGGTGACTCCGTTCACTTGGATTCAACTATTCTGTCCTGTTCCCAGCAAAACTCTGGGTGATAGATGCAGAATTATCCCACTTCTTCACCCCACCAGAAGGTGGACCGGTGGCTAGACAGCCGTCAGAGACGAGAAGCCCATCGCAACAATGACAGTGATCAATGAACAATGACAGTGATCTGGGGGAAAAAAGAGTTTATCCGGCGGGTTTCGGGACATTTGGCAAGCACCTCCACACAATAAAAGTATTATGGAAAGCTATAGACCACAAGCTCTAACATTCTGCCACCTTGATCTTCAGAGAGACACAACACATATTTAACAAATAAAATTGGACTTTTGTCCACTATGGCTTGTTGGGAATAAGGTGAAATGCAGCACTTCTGAATAGGCAACCAATCACATACACCCATTCTCGCTATATTAATATGAGACAAAGAATTTATATGCCATGGTGGCTGCAGGAGGCATAAACAGGCTAATTTGGCACATTAGCCTCTGCTATGGTGGTGTTACAAAGAACATATGTTACTAAAACTAATTTTGGCACTGACACTATAGGTATGGAAGGCTATGAACAACACTATTTGGCCAGACGAATCCTCGCTGGCTGTCCTCCCCAGAGTAATTTTCTGAAGTTCAGGGTCAAGGCTCACCTAAGTTTGGAGGTTGAGCAGGGCAGGACATGGGGTTCAGTGGGTTATGTTTACTTTCTTATTGTTATTTCAATTGCACCCCCTTTTTCCTTCTTCTTTTCCTTATTACTGGAACAATGCACATGACATCCACTGTTATAAATTATAAAATGTGACAGATTATTTACCTCAGTATAATGTTGTCTTACCTGTTATCTGTTAATCTATTATTTACCCCTGAGATAAGATGCAAAGTATAACAATAATCTCCTGGAATGTCAGACGCCTCTTTGACTACATTAAGAAATACCACGCAGACATATTGATGCTTCAAGAAAACAATGGGTGGTGCATGCCTATCACGCACCCTTTTCAACACATGCCAGGGGGTTCTCCATACTGGTCCGGAAAGGGGTGCTGTTTGACATCCGCACTGATTTTCATGATTGGTATATAGTCTTACATTGTAAACTTGACAATAAGCCGTTAACATTAGTGAATATATACTGCCCATCCCCCTTCTCACTAACTCTCATGGAACATATCTACAATTTACTTGCCACACTACCGGCAGGCCCACTGACCACCTTGGATCTTCTGCAGGATAGGCTGAGGCAAACCAGTGGACAAAGTTCTGGTTTAAATAAATGGATTGACTCGTTGGCCCTATTAGAATTATGGAGGTGGAAACACCCAGCGGAATGTAAATATTCATGCTACTCAGCCAGCTATGGTTCCCTTTCACGCTTAGACATGGCCTTGGCCTCTGCTGACTTTGCCCAATTAGTAGTCTCAGCTGATTATCTACCAAGGGCTTTCTCAGATCACACCCCACTTAAAGTGACATTGCTATCGAACCACAGAAGCGAACACACTAAATGGAGATTAAGTCCATTATGGCTCAGTCATCCACAAAGTCAGGGAACATGCACAGGAGGAATACATCAAGTACTGGTTGTAATAAAATTACCTGGTGTGCGCGCTCCTGGTCCGGCGTCATCTTGATTCTTCTAGGGCGCACGCGGCGCGCCTGCGCACCTCTTAAAGGTACAGGCGCGCTGGCGTGATTGCGCCAGCGCGTATTGATGCTCATTTTGGCGCCAATTTCAAATGTATATAAAGCCCATTCTGACTCCCAGCCAGTGCCCGTGATAGAACTTGTTTCTAGTGGTTTCCTGAGCCTTGTGCATCTGTTCTGAATCTCGTCTGTCTGATTATCCGTGTTTGACCTTGCCTGTATCCTGACTATTCTGAAATCTGTATCCTGACCCTTGCCTGCCTACGACAACTCTTCCTGCTTAACCCCTTGATTGACAACCCGGTTTGACCCTTGCCTGCCTGACGATTCTGATATCCGCCTGCCTCGACTCTGCTTGTCTGACGATTCTCTTGCCTGCTCCATTTGTACCGTGACCTTCGGCCCAAAAGACTCTGCTAACTGCCGTGCCCCTTCGCCAGCCAGAACATCTTGCCTTGCACCCCTCGTTAAGTCCAGGTGGCACCCAAGTAAGCTGAGGGCTCCTCCCGAAGCCCAACAGTGGTCACACTACTGGTGAAGCCGAGCCGAGACCAGGGTGCTTGGCATTTGTTCTGGTATCGGGTGCCGGTTGTGACACTGGTACTGGTCGACTAATCAAGATACGGCACCTCCAGATATCTTGTAGGAGGCTTCTAAGGTGGTAGCTAGGGGAGTTTTGATCAGTGAAATCACCACGGCCAGACGACTAAATAAATTGTAAGTGGAGGCTGTCCAAAGTGCTCTTGAAGAAGCAGAAAATAACTACAAGTCTACCCATACAATAAACAAGCAAGCCGCACTGACTCAAGCGCAAAGGAACTTTGAAATAGCACAAACTAAGATTACCAGGAAAAGACAGTTGTATTCTTCCCAAAGGGTATTTGACCAGGGGGACAAAAGTGGGAAACTTTTAGCCAGATTAGCCAAAATCAGAGACACACAAACTCTTATTCCACGTATTAAAGACATGGGGGACATTTGGACACTGACCCCCAGAACAAAACATCTGCTTTGTCTCCTTTTATGAAATGCTATATAGATCTAAAACCGCTTACAGCACTGAACAACTGGAAAATGTTATGAACTCTATTGTCTCCCCCGAATAACATTGGAGGAGACTAGTTATCTAGATAATCCAATCACAGAAAAGGAGGTGGCAGAAGCAACAGCATCACTATCTGGTGGGAAAACACTGGGAGACGATGGTTTCCCGACTGCCTTGTATAATCTACACAGGAACCACATAATACGACACCTGCACGAAAGTTTTCTGAGTGCTATAGAAACTGGCTCCTCACCCCTATCATTTCACAAAACCATTATAGTCCTAATACAAAGATGATAAAGACTCGGAACTATGTGACTCATACAGGCCGATTTCAATAATAAATTCTGACGCCAAAATATTAGCAACTAGATTAATGAAAGTAATCTCCTCCATAATTCCCCCAAACCAATCAGGGTTTATGTCCAAAAAATCCACAGCCACTAACCTCAGAAGGGTATTTACTCATATGCAAACCAGTCATGATAGACGCGGCTAAAGCATTTGACTCAGTAGAGTGGCCATATTTGTGGGAAACGTTTAAAAAATTTGGCTTTGGTCCACGATTCATAAATTTGATCCGACTCCTCTATCAGAAACCCACTGCTCAGATTAAAAGAGGCAACCTGCTCTCTTCATCCTATCCCCTATCACGAGGAACCAGGCAGGGCTGTTCCTTATCCCCACTCCTGTTTGCTAAAGCAATTGAACCTCTGGCCATCCATATACAACAAGCAAGGAACAAACATGGCTACAAGATATACAAAATTGAATGATATGAAGTTACTTATTGTGACTTTTTGTTACTTGACTTGTGCAAATTCCTGTGCGTACACTGTTCCTTATCTATCCTTCCCCGCCTTCTCCCTTGTTTTTCAATGTTTGTGTTTCACAAAATGCTAAATAAAACTTTAAAAAAAAAAAAACAGATCCTGTTAACTGTAGTCCTTTCATTTTGACAGATATTTATATATACTGTAAGTATATACAGTATAAGTCTATTAAAGTCTATATAAGTATATTAAAAATAATTTAAATAATAAGTAAACCCAGTAGGAATGTTCTGCCTCCAATAAGGATCAACTATATCTTAGTTAGAATCAAGTACAAGGAAATCAACTTAAAAAAAAGTAAGCCGATTAAAACTGATTCTTAGGGAGATAGCCTTTCTGTAGTTTTGTGCTTTTTGGATAACAGATTTCCAGATTACAGATCCCAGATGTGCTTACTACTTAGTAAATAAATAGTGCCAATACACACACGATACTTGTATAACTTGTGTGCTGCAGGCTCTGCATGTCTCCTGATCATGTGACAAACAAGGGAAAGTTGTGCTCACCACTAGTTTTTAAAACCATTAGGCGGGGGTGCAGCGAGGCTGTGACCACAAAATACATATAGACAATTACAAGAGTCCTCAGCACTCAACCCATTATCAATATATTTAAGACAGAGACATTTTGTGCATACTGCTACTGAAAAATGCCTTACCCTTTAAACAAAACAGGGATTGTTTGTCCATATATTGCAATATATTTAAGCTGGCCAACTACGTCAAAGTCATCCCATATCTGGCCAGTCCTATGCTCAATTTTCATCTGATTCATTAAGAATTCGATAGTTTCATTATACATTTTATAAAAGGGACGAATACGTTTTACCTGCAACTTACTAGCTGCTTTCAAAGTAAAACTCCCAAACTTGGCTGCCCTTTTATTAGACACCAGTGGGATCACCTGACTATAGTTGGAGAGGGTGGGAGCTACAACATGGAGCTGGTCACTGCTCCTGTAGAACTATAACAAACAAGGGAAAGTTGTGCTCAGCACTAGTTTTTAAAACCATTAGGCGGGGGTGCAGCGAGGCTGTGACCACAAAATACATATAGACAATTACAAGAGTCCTCAGCACTCAACCCATTATCAATATATTTAAGACAGAGACATTTTGTGCATACTGCTACTGAAAAATGCCTTACCCTTTAAACAAAACAGGGATTGTTTGTCCATATATTGCAATATATTTAAGCTGGCCAAATCACGTGACTCAACAGGATGCATTCAATAGTAGAACAAAAATAATGAAGACGCAATGCCAATGCGGGTGATGTACTTAAAGTATCTCCAAGGCTTTAATGTGCTGAATATAACCAAACGTTTCAGGAGCCTCGCGCTCCCTTTCTCAGTGGATAAGTGCACAAGTGAAAATACAAAAATATCACATACAAATAGGCAAGCAATACCACCACCCCCTCAAGTGTTCCAATTATCCAATCGGCATCTGCGGCAGTAAAGCATAATTTTTTGACAAACACATACATCCTGATGAGAAAAATTATGCTTTACTGCCGCAGATGCCGATTGGATAATTGGAACACTTGAGGGGGTGGTGGTATTGCTTGCCTATTTGTATGTGATATTTTTGTATTTTCACTTGTGCACTTATCCACTGAGGAAGGGAGCGCGAGGCTCCTGAAACATTTGGTTATATTCCGCACATTAAAGCCTTGGAGGTACTTTAAGTACATCACCCGCATTGCATCAAGTCTTCATTATTTTTGTTCTAGTACTTACTACTTAAACTGAGGGGCAGAGATACAGTATGAATGTAACATGATTTAACATATAAAAAACTGAGCAGCCGATTGAATTTAACTGTTTACAAGATCCATGCATACTGGAATTGAAAACCATCTTCTCTGTGTCATTGTTTATGTAATCTGTGATTATTAATGTTGCCATCTTTTGTTTTTTATTTTTCTATTACTTCTGTTGATGAATATGCATATATTTTGTAGAACAGCCAAACTCAGATTTAAATATTTAAATAAAAAGAGACCAACTGAATATTCAAATCAACGATAAACTGGAACTATTAAACTTATTTTACTTATTAAATCTGCCCGTTTCTGTGATAAAATTCCATTCATGAATGTTTTGCAGAAGTGCAAGTCACTTCTTGCACTTCTGCTTAGAGGTGCTGACAAGGCTGCAGACAGAGCAGTAGTTCTGGGGTTCATGCAGACTCTTGTTTCTATTGCTGCAGAATCAATACAGACATAAGAATCAGACACAGACAGAATTTCATTGACGAATGCTGGAAATTATGCTAAACCTATTTTCAACTGGAATTCAACTACATCTACCTCTCAAGACTACTATAATGCTAGATTTATTGGGGAAACCCAGCATTATGGGTAAAAAAACATGGCAGTTGTGTCATTAAGCTGTAATATTGATGGAGATGCAAACCTTTCAATATTTGGCTATGTTCTTTGAAGTACATGCCAATGCTTACGAAGTATAGTGCTACTTCAGCTACTGTATTGAGTAACAACTTTGAAGTTAAGTTTGAATTTTTAGTATGGAATGGCACAATCACAATCATTTTGGCAGTTGTGTGATATTGGGGTACAATGAAGTTAAGCAATGTATGCTGAATAGTATGACACAATGTATGCTGAATAGTAGTACTCTACTATGGGAAGGCCCAACCTGGTCAGATTGGCTGGTGTGTCATTTTTGGGGATAAAAGCTGTGATATTTGTGATAGATGTATGGCATAATTTAAGTTCAGCATCTTTAAAAACCTTCTTTTTTTTCCACATTTGGTTCAGTCCTATGGAATGCTGACCAGACAGAATAGCGGACCATTGATGATGGTGGGGAACAACACTTTGCAAACATGCCTTTTGTATGTGAGAATGATTCCATGTGCAAATAAATATGTTGTAACATTGCACATGGATGCCTAATGTTTTTAAGCCAAAATTACCTGTTGAGAGTCTCATGGATAATAACACAAAAAAGTGTATTCTCTTAATTCAAAAGAAAACATACCTAAGTGCAGGAAAAATATGAAATATATTCATAGTAGTGATTAGCATGTCTCTCTTTCCTGCTCACAGTATTAAACATAAAAAAATAGATCAGTGCAATTTTCATAACCCATATTTCTCTGCATTTTTGCATTTAAGTCTTTCATGCTACTTTAAATATTTGCCTTAATTAACTCGATACAGTATGTCAGCTTTCATTCTGCATTCACTTCCTCTAATTCTGAACGTGAGCGATGCCCAAATAAATAGAATTTAACAGCCTCTCTATTTTCTCAAGAACTACTAAAGATGTCAATGCATTTCATATTTTGTATGAGTTTCTCATCTTTACAAAGATGAATGAGGTTAAGATTGAAGTTTTTAGTGGTTTCCGAAAAGTTTATGTGCTGGAGAACTGCCACATTGTGATCTATAACTTTATACCTCACTATTATGCAAATAACAATTTGGCACAGAGATCTTAGATTTTTCTCTAGGGACTATTCCATATTTCAGCTTTCAACAGTCAAATTATATTTGACATTTCATTTAAACCTGACTTCTATATTTTGAGAACACCAGGCACTCCTGTTTTAATTCAGTTAATAAAATAACTGCTCTCGATTCAATGTTGCTAATTTGTTCATTTACAATATGTTTATGAATCAGTTATAATTGGGAACTGACAAATTGTGAAGCCTTCCTTTGTTCCATTAGACTTCGGCTAAGCAAACATGGCATTAGAAAACGGTTATACAAAGACGTCAAGTAGTTATTTTAATGTTAAAATGGATGTATTCATTAAACATCGATTCTTGAATTTAATCATTAGAAATCCTATCACATTGCTTCAATTTCAAACATGGTTTATACAAGAAATAAAAGGTAAAATGTGTGTATAACTATCTTAATGTGGAAATTAAGTGAATAATTATTCCAGGGTTAAAAGAAAATAATTCTCAAGCAGCTCTACAGGTTGCCTCTGTATTCACACAGAGTCATGAAACACATCAATGCTCTGGTATTAAGGATGGCTTTGATTTTCATCTGTCTTTTTGTGATTTTTTTCTGTATGATATGAAGTAATAGCATAGGGGGCACATACTGATGCCAATGTTGAAAATTAAGCCTTCCTGGTCACACTACATATTGGATAACTATGTATGGCAAAAAGAATGGAATTTCACAAATTCACTACACTAAGGGGGAAATGTATTAACATTTGATTTCAACATTTTAGTACAATTCCAGTTTTTTGACGCAACTATTGCAAATTCGAATTTCCAAAACTTTTGAGATTTATTAAGTGAAAAAAAACATGGCGTGTAAAATCTTATGATTTAATATAGGAGTCAAAGATTTTAATTTCAAAATTCAAGCTATTTTTCAATTTGAGTTTTTGAAATTACTTTGATTCATTGAAAATGTAAAGTAGAATGTGATCTCACTGCATTTGAGTTGATTTCCATGTCTTTACATGTTTACATCTTTTAATTAATAAGTGCACATTTATGTTTAGAGAGTTTTCACATTTTTGGACTTTTTTCAAATTCAGAAAAATATCGAAAATACTCAAATTTGATTTTTGGATTATATGGATTCCCCAATAATGAAAACCTTGCAAAAGTCTAAATTGGTTGTCTCATTTCCTCTTCTTCTTGTGCTAGAATAAAAACATTTATTAGAGATATTTTTTATTCAATATTGAATATTACATATTTCTTCTTGTCCAGTCTGTACTTATCAGTCAATTTTTAAAATTACTTTAGTCACTCCATAAAAACATTTTTAGTTCTATGTCTTTTTGTGCCTACACTCAAAGTTGGAACTCACCAATGATTTGTATATTGTTAGGCATCCGATCAAATATTCTTTATCTGTATTCTTGGATTTTATTAGCTTTCATAGCAAAAAGTCAATCATTTCAAATACAGACACTTCTAAAATTTCCTTCCTTACACAACCATTTCATTCAATCTGTATGCAAAAAACTTGAAACATAAATTTTTTTTGTTTTGTATTTCTTTGCAGAAAATTATAAATTTTTTTGGTCCTTGCATTGGGGCAGGTAATAGCAAGTGGACATGTCTGTTGTAAAATATAATGAGATTATTTCACTATAGTCAAGAAAAACCTTTTCCAAGAATACCAGTAGTTTTTTTGTAAAATAAAATGATAATTCAGTGAATTAACATTGAAAACATATTAGCATTTGTTATAATAGCAATGCAGTGGTATTGACCATATCAATATCAGATAAGACATAAAGGTTGTCTAAATAAAAAATATATACTGTGGTGTCAGATACTTTTTTTGTGTGCAGTTCACAAAACATTTTTAGTTTTAGACTTATTTCCAGTTTTGCTTCAGTGGCTACAATTTTCTTTTTACCTGCATTTCCTGACATGATAGGGATCATTCTACCACATTAATTCTGTTCAATTAGAAGCAATCTAGCTCTCCTGGATAACTCAGGTTTGCCACCCATTACTTCGATTCTTACAGTTACTCCCAAAGATCAAAATACTGGCCTTGGGGGCTATTTGTAGAAGAGACCACTTGAAATCAACATTGCCTTACTTGATCCCAGATGCAACAGACTGATTTTAAAAAGGCAACTGAATGCTCTTTATTTTTCTTTGCAGTTACATCTCCAAGATGAAGGTGCATCTATTCAAAACTATAGCTTCCAAAAGTCTCTTTAAGAATACACACCAACAAGTAGATAATTTGTACCTGACAAAAATACAGTAATAACAATGAGGAATTTTAATTTTTACATAAAATAAAAAGGAAGAACTTCATCTATATCTATGAAACATTATGTTACCAATGCATTTCAGGTTTGAGTTGGAAAGAAACTAGTTTACTTTGTAAAGCATTTTAATATGGTTATTATATATTAACATGACTTAATATACTAAGGAATTTGAATTATAAAATATTTATCATGTATGATACATCACACTTAATTTCCTATAAATCTTTGAGAAATAGCAAAGTAGATGCCAAATCAAGTATCAAGTTTGCTGTAAAATGCAAATGTTACTTTCCCTTATTCATTTATGTTTCCCTTGTTTGATTTAATTTTGCATGTCAGGGCAGATAATCAGATTAAGAACAATACAAGTCTTTTCATTTTATTTCATATAGTTCGATGCAAACTGGATTTTTTTTTCATCACAGTAGCACATCTGTTGAATTTCTACAAACTCATGCAACTTTAATACTTCCTCTGAAATTCAAGGAGTAAACAGACTTGCTGTTTTTAGATGCTTTTAAACCCAATCTAAAAGGTGGTATTGTATTGTCACATTTTGCTTTTAAATCAATCATGACTAAATGAGTAGATACAAAAGGAAAAAAGGCCTTGTACAAATGTATCAATAAAACAGGTGGTGATTAATTCTTTGGCATTTCTCTTGGTACCTGGCATGAGGCTTGAGTGCATTACAAGAATCTACATGGCTCAGTCAATTATTATTGCTTTTTATCATGGGTTGAGAACCAGACACTTTATAAACCTTTCTGTCGAAGTCAAAGAACAAAGAATTTTCAGCAACTTCCACAGCTGGGCATTTGTACTGCAACTTAAATCTAGGGTTTAATCGATCATTAAAGTTTGATAAACTATTATGTATATATATATATATATATATATATATATATATATATATATATATATATATATATATATATATATACAAAAGTCCACATGGGACGCACGCATATATGTAGATATGTATATAAGATGAATTAACGGCACTCACGATTGTTCGGTATATTCTGCCTGGGTGACAACCACATAATCTGTAGTAATAATCACAGTAGGAAGTTGCACTCACAGGTCTTAACAGAAAAAAGTCAAAAAATTATTTTTATTATCAAAACCCTCAAGATGCAACTAAAGTTTTAGCTACCTGCACAGCCTTTAAGAAATTTAAGAATTCTCATCCTCCCCATTTTATATTTTCTCTTTTTCATCCAGTAGCAGATCTCTTCTTTCTTAAATTATAAAAAGGCTAAAATAACTTGATGTTTTACACATGATGCAGGTACATATATTCAAAGTTGCCCCAGTAGCTCTCCCCTTTTTTTCTGCTGATTCACTGCACATGCTCTGTGTGTAAATTCTCATCAGTCAGGAAACACAATGGCAGGTGGCACTCTAAGTTGCACAAGAGTAACATTGCAAATGCCGGTGTTCACCAATGCCCTTTTGGAGCCCTGGTGTCACAATCGGTACCCAAAATCCAGAACCAATGCTAGGCTCCCTGGTCTCGGCTCTTGCTTCTGCCTTTAACAGTCGCCTTTCACCTCGGGAGGAGCCCTCGGCTAATTGGATGCCGCCAGGTCTTATTAAGAGAGGAGCCAAGCTAAGGGTTCTGGACGAGCAGAGGGACACAATTGTTAGCAAAGTCTTTTTGGGCAAAGGGTCACAGTTCAAGGAACAGACAAAAGCCTGAAATAAGGCCGGGTCGGTCCAGGCAGAATACAAGCAAAGTCTGACAGGTAAGGGTCAAAACCAGAAGATCAGATCAGAAGAGTTAAGCAGGCACGGGTCAGATAACTGATTACAGAATAGTCGGATAACAGGCAGAGGTTGGGATCACAGAAGTCAGCGAAGTCAGGCAGGCAGGGTCAAAACAGGAATCAGAATACAAATAGAGCGCACCCAGGAACTCAGAAATGGAACCTAACAAACGGGCAATAAGTTTGGATCAGAGGCCCCTTTAAATATCTGAATTTGATGCCACTGGCGTGATGACGTCACATGACCGGCACGTAAAACAAGGAAGTGCATGACCACACGCGCCATAGGGGAGCCAGCACAGGAACCGAAAGGACTAGGGCTGCAGGCGTCACTGTAGCAGGCGTCCCCGTCGGACCCTAGACCCCGATAGACCACCAGGGTAAGCCCTTACACCTGAGCTTTCTGCTGTGGTACCAACAGAGAATTGTGCTTTTAGGAAAGTGAGATTCCGTAAAGAGGTACCGGTAAGGATCAGGCAGAGTAATAGTCAAAAAAAATTTCAAGGCAGGCGGCAGGAATCAGACAGGCAGTAGTCAAAATAGAAGAAAAAACTAAATCAAAATAGAACGCTTAGGCAGGATCTGTAAACAGAAGCCAGCTTGTTACAGGAAGGAAAAGGCCTTTTAAAGGGAATTTGGTGCCAAATTAGAATCTCGCAGCCAACAATGATGTCATGATGCTCCACAAGAGATGTGAGCATCATGACGCACGCAAGGCACATGAATGGCTGATGCTCGTGATGAGACAGGGACCGCATTACGGGTGCATATGCACTGTAGCCCAAGGATGGCCGCACCAAGAGGTAAGGGAACAGGCAGATCTTGCGGTGCGTCTTACAGTACTCCCCCGTCAAGAGTTCCCTCCAGGGACTCCCATAACTTGTCAGGAAATTTTCTGTGGAAAGCATGGGTATCGTAAGCGTTCACCCAAGACCTCTCCTCAGGCCCAAACTAAATATTGAATATTGCCTCTAAATTTCTGAGAATCCAGAATCTCTTGAACCTCAAACTCTTTATTATCAACATAAAGAGGAGCAGAAGAAGGTTGATTACAGGAAAAAAAAACTTTTCTAACTAGGGGTTTGATCAAAGATACATGAAAAGAGTTTGAAATATTCATACTAGGAGTAAGATCCAATCTGACAAACACAGAGTTAATTATCTTTTTTATCTTGAAGGGGCCAATATAACAAGGTCAAAATTTGGGAGATGGCAACTGAAGTTTTACATGTTGAGTAGAAAGCCAGACTGAATCTCCAACTTGATAGAGAGGAATGAAACAATGAAGTTTGTCCGCAGCAACCTTCTGACGTGAAGAGGCTTTAAGAACAGATTTATGAACCTGAGACCAAATGGATCTAAAGTCATGCACTAATGGATCTGTTGCAGGATCCTCCACTTTAATGATGATAGAAGGAAGGGCAGAGGGATTATAACCAAAAATGGAGAAAAAAGGACAACCCAGGGAATCAATATAGATTATTATAGGCAAACTCAGACCAGGAAAGAAGTTCAACCCAATTGTTTTGATTTTGGGAAAAAAACATCGTAGGAACTGTTCCAGGGTCTGATTGGTCATTTCTGTCTGACAATTGCTTTGAGGATGATAAGCAGAGAAAAGTTTAATTTTATTTCCAAAAGTTTAGAGAAAGACTACCAGAATCTGGAGACAAACTGAACCCCACAGTCAGACACAATAGATTGAGGAACACTGTGTAAGCAACAAATCTCCTTGATGAAAATTTGGGCTAGCACAGCAGAAGAAGGAAGTCTCTTTAAAGGAATAAAATGGGCCATCTTGAAGAACCTATTGCCCACTACTAGAATAGTAGTCATCTCAGAAGATTTAGATAAGTCCACAAGGAAGTCCATGGCAATGACTGGCCAGGGTTTTGTAGGTATAGGTTGAAGAAGACCACAAGGTAAAGAACGAGGAATTTTCTGCTGTGCACAGACAGAACAGGCAGAGACAAAAAGCTTGACATCTTTGGCAAGTGTAGGCCACCAACAGTACCTTGAAACAAACTCATGAGTCTTCTTAAACCCAGGATGACCAGAAATCTTAGATGAATTGGCCCACTTCAAAACTTCTCCAGGTAAAAGTAGTTGAGGTCCTATAGAGGTCAATAAAGAAGAAGTCAATGAGAGTTGCAGTGATCCTATTGGACCTTTTTTTTTTTTTAGAGGTTTTTGTATTTTTTTGCTAGCAATTACCTGGAAAACCCACATTATTAAAGGTTTTAGAGATATTCATATTTTTTTAGCACATCATTCAGTGTTTTTTTTTTCTTTTTATAATCAGATCTTTTAATAACTTTTATGACATTTAATTGTAGCATATATTTCTGTAGGGAAGTACAAATATACACGAAAGTCATGGGGATCAATTTACTAAAGGTCGTTCTTCCTGAATGCACTGTTTTGTGCATTATTTAAGATGAGCTATCAAAGTATTTTCCCGTGTGCTAATAGACATATCACAAGAGTTAATTCTACATTTCTGCACAGTGGTATTCTAATCACATTGCTATACTTATAGAATAGAATTAATCCTAACGCATTATTCACTAACATCTTTTAAGCGATAAAAGCATAAAATGCGATAATTACTGTGAAATTTAACACCTCCTAGGAGTAGGCATGACTAAACAACATCGGGTGGATTAATAGAGGAAGATGTATTGAAGAGCTGTAGGGCAGCAATTCAAGACCTTTATGAGGAACTGGAGCCTTACCTACAGCCACTAACACATTTTCGTGATACCTTGGGCAGATCCAGAATGCACTGCATTCTGTGTCATGGAATTATATTGTTTCCTAGGGAAAGGAATGACTAGAATACTGTAAAAAGAGACTTCTACTCTGTCAGTGGTATCCAAAATGTCTTAGGTGCTATATATAATATATATATAATAACACTAATAATGTATGACTATATTAAATGCCCTAAAATATCAAACAAAATAACGCACAAAATAACGCACAAAATAACGCATGCTATAAAATACCACATACAATTCAGCTAAAATGAGCGTAAAAATATCACTTCTTAAGTTAGACAAGTAATCGTTAATTCTAAAAATATAAGAATTGATAAAATTTTCGACGCCATGCTATAAATAACACTCACTTTATTGACCTTTAGTGAATCAGCCCCATGACCTCTTTAAATATATATAAAGTGCACATACAACACACCTTATAGTGTAAAGTACAAAATTGTTAGGAAATATAACTATATAGATAAAGTGCAATTTTTCCTCATGCGTGCAGGCAAATGGTGTCTTTTAAATCAATGAGTACACTCGCAAAGTTCATACAATCAACAGCATTGCATAATGGATCAATTACAAACAATTCATGTAGAACAATTGATTTTTTCTCTACACATTTCACGTGGAACATCACACTTCCCCAGGAGACATATCTCCTTAGTGAGCATTCCTATTGAGTATTTTATCTTTTAAATTATAAAACTGTATTGTACTCTATCCCTTTATGTAAATGGAATGACTCTGGAAGACCTGCAGATGTTGTTTGGCCTCTAATTACTAGGCATCTGGTAAGTAGATGATCTAGCCATTAAAAATACACCACTCTTCTGAACACTTGAGGAATAATTGCTATATCTATCTGTCTATCTATCTATCTATCTATCTATCTATATGCACTTTACACTAAAAAATGGGGGTGGAGCATGCACTTTATACATTTTTAAAGAGGTCACTACACTAGGATTTGTGTGTATATTTGTGCTTCCCTACAGAAATATATGCTATTGTGTGGATCCAGCAATGTGGATGGTTAAGAGGGAGCTGCAATCAATATAATTTATTCCCACTGCCTCAGCACTGAATGGACTTTCTTAGAGTTTAATTGTATTTTCAGAAAGCTCTAAAACCAATAAATTGCAGCCCTTAATAAAAAGACCTCCAATTGTCTTGATATCATTTATGGAAGTTTGAGAAAAGTTGAGAAAATAATTGGTTTTGGTAAGTAGGTTAGGTGTATTTCATAATTAGGGACATATTTATTATGCTATGTAAAATTAAATTCGCCAAAAAATGGTGTAAAATACTCTGTAAAATAAATGGCAAATTTATCAAGCAGTGTTTTATTTTATATCATGCGGATGTCTGATTTTCCACCATTATTTTACACTGCTTCAGACCTTTGTAAGTAAGTTCCAGTAAAAGCTGTTCAAAGAAAAAACGGATACAAAATTACAACATTTTTACATGGCAATGTGTGACGAATTATACACCTGTGTTTTTTTATGCCACATACTAAATATGTCCCTTATTGTAGGTATTTTTCTGCTTGTTTTCTGATTTATCTCATCCTAGGCTAAGAATTTTAATCTTACATGGGGAATTTACAGCTGTTTTATTTTTAGTGTAGAAGAGTGCTAATATGCATTATTTAGATAAAATATGTGCATTGTTTTTAATATCTTCTTGCATAAATATATCATGGTGTGTTTCAATATTTATTATTTTCGCTTGATAGTTTTTATTCATTACTTTTAATAAATTCTTTGATTTATATAATTGAGTTTAATTTCAAATACAACCAATGTATACACATAAGTTGCAGTAGATTTCATTTCTATTCATTTTTAGAAAAATATATCGTCTAGCGTATTCAACACAGGGAGCCTCTTGCATATTTGTGTTTATTCATATGAGCTGCAAACAGTCAATGTTTTTCTTATGAAGTAATTGTAAAATAATTTATGGATGCAGTAGATGCCAGCTAGCTAACCTAGCTAAATTCTGCCTAAAGTGTCAGGCAGTTCAAGGGAATATGTATTATATTCTAAATTCATTGTTAATGAAGTTTCATATATCTATTTTGACACTTGTGGCTTGGTTTGTACTTCTTGACCATTTTGTGTTATTCTGTTATATCCTACCCAAATATAAAATAATAGAGAATTTAAACATTTTTTAACATAACACCTTGCAAGCAAAAAAATGCTAAAACGTCATACAATTTAATAAATTTTACTTTAAGGCTGCTCTGAATGAAATTCTATATATATTTTTGGCTACGACCTCTGGGATCTGATAAACGGGGAATCAAATCCTTCTAGCCTTTTGAGGCATAAGATAAGCTTTTAGATAAACTGTTATTGTGCTTTGTGTTTCAGCCTTAAGTTTGAGCTGCCTTTTAAATTGTAAATTAAGGGCTCAAAACATGGACTAAGGCAATCTACATTATTATTATTATTAATAATAAAATATAGATTTTTACAGCTTGTCATTTTAAAGCAATTATCTTTTAAAAACCGTTTCTGACAAATTGCTACATGGTATTTTTTATTTTGCTTCAAGACATGAATTCCCCTTTTGGAGGAGAAAAAATGAATGCTATGTATAATAAAATTCTTTTACAGAAGTGCCTATTTGCTAGTATTGTTGATTATAATTTGTACATTATATAGAACAAAATGAACGCTTTGGACTTTATATACAGTACAGTTTTGTAACAGCGTATTTTATGGTAAAGGCTTAGAGTTAGAGGTCCTAGTTAAAGAACAATCAGTAAGGAGATTGTATGTTCTCCCTGTGCATGGATTTCCTTTGGCATCTTTAGTTTTTCCCCATGTTCAAATAAATTACAGTAGCTTAATTGGCTCCTGATAAAATTGGTAGCAGTGTTAGTGATATTATTTTGTAAGGTCTGTACAAACTGATGTGATTAAGGTACAAACTCTCTGTAAAGCAATGCCAGTACAATATAAATTAAGGCTAATAAATAATGTAGCAGGTGTTCTTAAATGCAACCCTATCTATTTTGTGGTACTAAAACAACTGTTTAAAACAAGTAGAATATTTGTTATTTGAGTGAAACAAGCCATTCAAATGATGTACATTTTAGCCATATTATGCATATTTTGTTAAAGTAGTGAAGCTGGATTTCAACACCATGCTCCACATACATGGCATTAAAAGTTGCTTTATGAAAATAACATTAGTTATCAAAACATGACTTTCCAATTGCTCTGGTTAGAGCTTTTAGAGGCACTGCAAAACTGCGAATTTATATTAGCAAAAACTTGAAAGTCTAATTATAAATTTGGCAGTGATGATTCAAATGACTGAAACTTTGGTATTGACTATGATCTTGTTAAAAAAAAGACTTACAACCACTGCCCTAAATTATAATTAGCCTTCATCATGTTTCTGGCAAGAGCACACTGTTCATATTCTAGAGCTGTTCCTCTTCATGAGGACTCATAAAGTGCAAAGCAAAACAGCAACAAGTTCTCATGGTAAAATTTTGTAAGTAATGCAAGGCATAATCATGTTACATTTCCATTCAATAGCTATGGATACAAATTACTATACTCACAGAGGATCAATGTTGGTGGTATGTTTTTCATTTAAAATACCTTTTTATGTCAAAATCTTATAAAGCAATGGCATATAGACCCAAAATGTCCAGCCACATGTGTTAGGGCCCATTACAAGAAGTAGAGACTATGGGGATCATATTAAATAACCTGGATGCAAATGCTTAAACACTTAGGGGCCGATTCAATAAGGGTCGAATATCGAGGGTTAATTAACCCTCGATATTCGACTAGGAATTAAAATCCTTCGACTTCGAATATCGAAGTCGAAGGATTTAGCGCAGATAGTTCGATCGAACGATTGAAGGATAATTCCTTCGATCGAACGATAAAATCCTTCGAATCGAACGATTCGAAGGATTTTAATCCAACGATCGAAGGAATATCCTTCGTTTAAAAAAAGTTAGACAAGCCTATGGGGACCTTCCCCATAGGCTAACATTGACTTCGGTAGCTTTTAGGTGGCGAACTAGGGGGTCGAAGTTTTTTTTTAAAGAGACAGTACTTTGACTATCGAATGGTCGAATAGTCGAACGATTTTTACTTCGAATCCTTCGATTCGAAGTCGTAGTCGAAGGTCGAAGTAGCCCATTCGATGGTCGAAGTAGCCCAAAAAAAACTTCAAAATTCGAAGTTTTTTACCTTCGAATCCTTCACTCGAAGTTAGTGAATCGGCCCCTTAGCGTTAATTAACCCTGATATTCGACTGCCGAATCGAAATCCTTCGACTTCGAATATCGAAGTCGAAGGATTTACCGCAAATAGTTTGATCGAAAGATCGAATTGATCGAAAGGTTTTTAATCTATCGATCGAACGATTTTTTTCAACCTAAAAATTGTTCCAAAGCCTATGGGGACCTTCCCCATAGGCTAACATTGACTTTGGTGGGTTTAGGTGGCGAACTAGGGGGTCGCAGTTTTTTTTAAAGAGACAGTACCTCGACTATCGAATGGTCGAATGGTCGAACGATTTTTAGCTTGAATCGTTCGATTTGAAGTCGTAGTCGAAGGTCAAAGTAGCCAATTCGATGGTCGAAGTAGCCAATTCGAAGTTTTTTTTTATTCCATTCCTTCACTCGAACTAAGTAAATGGGCCCCCTAGTGGCAGATTTATCAAGGGTCGAATTTCGAAGTAATGGGAGTTTTTTTGAACTCCAACAACTTCGAAATTTGAATAAAAAACCTTTGATTTTTCAAAGTCTACCAATTGACTCCATATAGGTTCTAGAAGGTCTCCCATAGGCTAAAACAGCAATTCAGCAGGTTTTAGCTGGCAAATGATTGAAGTTGAAGTTTTAAAGAAACAGTACATGATAAATTTTGATATTCGAATTTTGTAATTTTTTTCAAATTCAAATCTAAGTCGAAGCACACAAAAACAGCTCGAAATTTAAATTTTTTTACTTTGAATTTTCACTTTGACCCTTGATAAATCTGCCCCAAAATCCTACATAATTATACCTTTTAGTGGTAATTTTATAAGCACTTGCACAAAATGTGGGGTGAGGTGCAGAGAGCAGCATTAATGGAAACAAGGCATCATCTTTCTTATTGCCTGCCATAAGGCAGGTGGTATGTACAGGTCTCGCATACTGTCCAGTGCTCTCTGGTGCTCCATGACTTGCATGCATGAATGATGTGCAAGATAGGGGACATGCAGGGGGCAGGATGGGGGACACCTACAAACATAGGAAGTGCTGTATAGATAGGGGAAGTGCAGGGTAGGGTGCAAGTACAAAAAACAAGGTGTTTGTGTCACACTTTAAACCTATCCTATGGAACATAGACAACCTTGTATACTTACTTGTATCAACATTTGGCTTCATCCACTACCTGAGGTCACTATTTACATTGTGACAATGACAGTGGTCTCTATAAACTGTGCTCTAACAAGTACAATGCAAATAAAATATAGTGCCTGTGTCTTAAATGCTTTATTAATTTTACTTGATTAATTCTTAATTCTTTCTATAACTGCCAGATAACAATGTAAAAAATCAGGGACAACTCTTTTTTTGGGATGGCTTTGTTTATTAGAGTCAGCACAAAATTTGCTTTGCTTTGTAATTAATGAATATTGCTTAGTTTTAGTTTGTGCCAGTCCCATGAGGTTTAATATGCTTGTCTTCCAATCATATTTATCATGGCAAAAAAGCTTGCTTTCTAAATTGATAAGACTCTCAGTGTTATATTACAGTTATTTAGTTTTAGGTATCATAATAAATATTAACATGGTTTTACATCAACATATTCTGCTACACTGTACAATTGTTGCTTGATTACTGGGAATTATATTTTCAGTAGACAGAGTAAAGCAGCTGCAAACCTTGTAAAATGACATTATGTTAATATATAGCTAACAATTTTAAAAGTATTCAGTTCAGAGGTTTAAAAATATAGAAATGTTAAAGAAAAGCAAAATAAATAGAATTACACACAGAAATCTATTAAATAAAGCAAAGTGGGGGGTGGTCCTATATTTGTTTTCTTTCTTAGAGTTTATATTGCTTATAGAACATTTGGGTATCACTCTTAATACATTTACTACTCAAACTCAGAGTTTGAATAAGAAGATTGGATGAAAGAGAGAGGGAAGTTGATTGAGGTGTTGTTTGGTTGCGAGGAGCAGGTTGGGTTACTGGAGGGGATTAGTGTTGAAAGGAAAGAGTAGGGGTTGTAATATTAGGGGGGGGGGGTTTGAAAAAGCAATAGCTGGTTAATTATTACAACCTCTTTCCATTTTAGGTTGAAGTTTGGCACATTGCAGTCTATTGCTAAGGATATTTATATTTCTGTTTTTTTTCCAGATAAGTATGTTTTTTTTTAATATATAGAGGTGCATTTGTAGACATTTGCTCTTAGGCTAAAATTGCAATTAGTTCACTTTTATTTGGGATGTTAGGGGATTTTTTTTTTTAGATATTAACATTGTTGAGAATATTAATATATGGAATACTAGGGGGCAGATTTATCAAGGGTCGAATTTTAAAGTAATGGGAGTTTTTTTAAACTCCCATTACTTCGAAATTCGAATAAAAAAAAGACCAACCGAAATTTATTAAAAAATAATCAAAGGTTTTTTTTGCAGGTGAATAGTCTGTATTAGATTGTTTGAATCAAAGTAAGATCAAATTCAATTCGAAGTATTTTCAAAAAAAACTTCAAAAGGTCCACCAACTGACTCCATATAGGAGGTCCCCATATGCTAAAACAGCGATTCGGCAGGTTTTAGATGGCGAATGGTCGAAGTTTTAAAGAGACAGTACATGAAAAATTTCAAATTTCAAATCAAATTTTGGCTATTCTCTAGTCGATGTACACAAAAATAGGTCGAAATTCAATTTTTTTTACTTCGACCCATGATAAATCTGCCCCTTGATGTCTTTTGTAGCAATGTTTTTTCAGTCTAACATTTAGTCGTGTAGTTGCTGGAGTTAAGACTACAGTAAGTTGGTTTTTTGATGAACAATGGATTTCATGGTTTCCCATAGTTATTCTGGGAGCCACCAGATGTGTAGCATACATACTTGCATTTTAGATCATCTTCAATATGTAGCATTTATATTAGGGTGACATTTGTGCATCCATTTTGTTCCTCTAG
This sequence comes from Xenopus laevis, assembly GCF_017654675.1. Lineage (NCBI taxonomy): Eukaryota > Metazoa > Chordata > Amphibia > Anura > Pipidae > Xenopus > Xenopus laevis. The sequence continues at coordinate 111,601,649 of NC_054376.1, forward strand.
TCATATATGTTCTTTGCATTTTCAGTTTAATTTGTTAATGCCAAGCACTTACAGGCAGCGTTTTTATTGTTTGGTAGCAATTTTTTTCAGATTTTTCATCCATTTCTTACCATGTATCGGTTTTTGTGCTGAGCTATAATGGTGCTTGCATGATGGAATTTTGACATTGTACTGTTTAGTTTTGACGCATGCAATAGGTCTAATGTCAAATCCCCCATGAATTGTTGTAAAGTAGACAAAGCAATAAGATCTTCAGGCTGTAGTCAATTTGTTGTAAAGTGTGGGAAGTTCCATGCTCTCATTTGGTCCATAATAGTTGCCTGATAATATAAATTGATACCTCAATAAGTTTTAGCAAGTGAGGAAGCTGCTAAGCGAGTGTTGCATGTGATTTAAGGGACAGATTTATCAAGGGTCGAATTGAAAAGTTTGAAGTAAAAAAATTAAAATTTCGAGCTATTGTGTACTTCGACTAGGGAATAGTCCAAATTAGATTTGAATTTGAAAAAAATTACAAAATTTAAATATCGAAATTGATCATGTACTGTCTCTTTAAAAATTCATCATCGACCATTGGCCATCTAAAACTTGCCGAAGTGCTGTTTTAGCCTATGGCAGACCTCCTAGAACCTATTTGGAGTCAACTGGTGGACTTTGAAAAATCAAAGGTTTTTTTTTTTAAATACTTCAAATTGAATTCGATCAAATATGATTTTACTTCGATTCAAATGATCGAATACATCCTATTCACCCGCAAAAAAACCTTTTTTTTAATACATTTCAGTTGGTTTTTTTATTCAAATTTCAAAGTTATGGGAGTACAAAAAAAAACTCCCATTACTTAATAAATCTGCCCCTAAGTGTTGCATGTGCATTAAGTATTTAGCAGCGTTAAAAACCTTAAGGCGTGCAAAACCAAAAAGGTGTTTCTGATAAATTGCAATTGGGAGACTGTAAGTACCCAGTGTAAACATGATTGCAAGTGGGGTTGTCGGTATAACTCTGTGAGTCTCTTGTCACATGTATGTGGTGTTGGAGCAGCAGTTCCATGCAGTATTTACATGTGAGAGATGTCGGTGGATTTTCATCTTGGAATCTTAACTGCAGACTCTAAAGTGGGGAACTTGCAGCACTGAGAGCAGCTGCAATGTGGGGGAGGAAAGTAGGCTCACAGAGCAACCACTGGCAGGGGCTAGTGTAGTGGGGGTGGAGGAGGGGAAGTGGAAGTGGAGGCTAATGAGGGAGACAAGTTTTTACAGTCAAGAGGGGAAGTTGAGGACATAAGTACAGTATATGGGGGTTGGTGTAAGCTTGTCCAAAGGCATTTTGGCTGAAGATTAGTGCTGGGCGAATTTGGGGCGTTTCGCTTTGCATCGATTTTTTTTTTAAGCCGACGAATTTTCACAGTGGTTTACGTGAATAAAGCAGGGCTGAGGGAGGAGAAAAAAAAGAAAGCAGGGGAAAGAGTTCATGGATTACATCTCTACTGGGGAGGATGGAGGGAGGAAGAGGACTGCCTCAGGGAGTAGCAAGGAGTAGTCATCCATGGTGGAGGATGGAGTTTGAATAAATGAGCCATCATGTTTTGTATTCATCATGGAGGAAGGGGACATAGGAGGCATAAACCTGCTTGTACCTTTTATTAGCGAGACAGGGAGATCACAAAACTGACAACAGAAGTGGAGGAGATAGGATGGAATATTGTGCACAAGTAGAAGATTAATAACAAGAGACATTGCATGACAGATCTTGATTTAGCACACACCTGTCCAAAAATGGACACCGTATCTCTCCCTGGTATCGCCATGCTCTACCTCAAGCCACTGTGCATGTGGGGTAGAAAAATCATGCATGCGCTTTTTGAGCGGATCCTATCATTTCAGTTATTTCAATTTTTCACAACACACTACTAACTTCATCCATTGCTCCATGAAGTGTTGCAAAATGATCCTGTTTTGAAATATGTGCCTGCTTTATTGGAAGAAGATAATACTGTACCTCTGCACATTCTAAAGTCTTCTCACACCAAAGATGGACTGTCTAATACACTTTATGTTTCCCATTCCATCATTACTTTAATCCATAGCCACGTGCTGTGTAGCTTATATACCTTGCCATTTTTTTTATAAAGCTTTTTTCGTATTCAAAGCAAATCCAACAGTATACAGATTATACACAATCTCTGCAATATTCCACAGAGCTTTGTTAATGTTTCATTGAAAGTGATACTTTTCAAATAAGTAACAAATAAAAGCCTACCTAGGAATTCTGAAAAAAAAAACCAATGTATTATTTATCTTACCCCTAGACACATATGGCAGCTACAGATTAGTGTAGTTTAAACATTCTTCAGATAACAACTGTGAAGTCACAGGAAACTTTTTAATGGCCTCTTCTTACTATACTTGAAAGCACCACAACGTGCATCACATTAAAAAAAAAACTTTTAAAAAGGTTTGCGAGATTAAAGTTGGTAGTATAGTTGACAATATGCAGCAAAAGGTCACACAGTGCACACATTGCCAGATGTACTGTAAAAATAAGATGAGATTGCAAATAAGATTTGGGAGAGCGTCGGCACCTTATCTTTTTCTGATTCTGCTGCTAAATATCAGCATCAAAGATTATTATTTATGGGGCATATGTGCACATGCTTTCTTGAAGATAATGCCTTTGCTTTGTGAACACGTAAAGAAAATGAAGTGTAAAAAGTAGAATTTCTTTTTACTAAAAGAAAAAAAAAAACCATAAAGCAAATAATCTCCAAACTATAAATCATCTTTATTTTGTATTACTGTGGGTGAAAGCGTCTGCCCGCAAACGATACCCCTTATGTACAAATTATACGTGTTAAAGGCTTGAATGCTAAAGAATTTAATTCATTTATGATGGTTATGATTTTTTTCTATCAAGGCAAGTATATTATTATTAAGTATATACCTTGCTATTATATTGAAGGAGATCTTATTGTGGTCAAGATATTAACTTAATGCACAGTATGTGAATTTGTAATTCAGACACTTAAAACTGTAATTTAATATGATTAATTTTGCACCTATTTCAATTGTTGCAATTGTTTTACTAGCAGGAGTCCTTTAGGCAGGGGATTATATGTACATTGGTAATCTAACTTTATGGGGCAGACTTATCAAGGGTCGAATTTCGAAATTCTACCATTGAATGGCTTTACTTTGACTTTGAATATCGAATTTGACCGTTTTGCGGTCAAAGGAAAGCTGTTCGATCGAACAGCAATCGATCGAATGATTTTACTTCGACTTCCAAAAACTAAGATATTGGCATAGAAGGTCCCCATAGGCTAACATCGCACTTCGGCAGGTTTAATTTGGCGAAGTATTGAAGTCAACGTTTTTTTAAAGATACAGTACTTCGATTATCGAATGGTCGAATATTCAAACTATTTTACTTCGAATTGAATTCGAAGTCGAAGTCGTAGTATCCTATTCGATGGTGGAAGTATCCAAAAAATTACTTTGAATTTCAAATTTTTTTACTTTGAAAATTCCCTCGAATTCACTTCAACCCTTGATAAATCTGCCCCTATATGTCACAAGACTAAATATGAGTAGTTTCAGTCTCCCAGTCTCCCATGTCCTTTTGCATTTGTCAGATCAGATAAAATCTGACCCACAAACATCTGATCAGAATATCCTGTGTAGTTTTACCTTTAAGGGAAGGCAATATGCCTGGCATTAAAGGAGAACTAAATCCTAAAAATGAATATGGCTGGAAATGCCACATTTCATATACTGAACTTATTGCACCAGCCTAATGTTTCAGCTTGTCAATAGCAGTAATGATCCAGGACTTCAAACTTGTCACAGGGGGTCACCATCTTGGAAAGTGTCTGTGACACTCACATGCTCAGTGGGCTCTGAGCAGCTGTTGAGAAGCTAAGCTTAGGGGTTGTCACTAATTATCCAGCAGAAAATGAGGTTGGTCTGTAATATAAGCTGATGCTACAGGGCTGATTATTAAATTCTGATACTAATTGCACTGATTGCTGTGCTGCCATGTAGTAATTATCTGTATTAATTACTAATCAGCCTTATATTGTGACATTTCTATTCTATGTGTACTGTATATTGTGAGTGGGTCCCTAAGCTCAGTAAGTGACAGCAGCACAGAGCATGTGCAGTGAATCAACAGAAAAGAAGATGGGGAGCTACTGGGGCATCTTTAGAGACACAGATCTTTACTGCTAAAGAGCTGTGGTTGCCTTGGGCTGGTGCAGAAGCCCAAAACATAATCAGCAGAAAAGAAGATGGGGAGATACTGGGGCATCTTCAGAGGCATGGAACTGCTATACTAAAAGACTGAGTGGTCTTGGACTGGTACAGAAGCCCAAAACATAATGTACAACATTTCTATCTACTTCTTTAAAGGGATACTGTCATGGGAAAAAATTTTTTTCAAAATGAATCAGTTAATAGTGCTGCTCCAGCAGAATTCTGCACTGAAATCCATTTCTCAAAAGAGCAGATTCTTTAATATTTAATTTTGAAATCTGACATGGGGCTAGACATGTTGTCAATTTCCCAGCTGCCCCAAGTCATGTGACTTATGCTCTGATAAACTTCAATCACTCTTTACTGCTGTTCTGCAAGTTAGATTGATATCACCCCCCTCCTTTTTTTCCCCTAGCAGCCAAACAAAAGAACAAAGGGAAGGTAACCAGATAACAGCTCCCTAACACAAGATAACAACTGTCTGGTAGATCTTTGAACAACCCTCAATAGTAAAAACCCATGTCTCACTGAGACACATTAAGTTACATTGAGAAGGAAAAACAGCAGCCTGCCAGAAAGCATTTCTTTCCCAAAGTGCAGGAACAAGTCACATGACCAGGGGCAGCTGGGAAATTGACAAAATGTCTAGCCCCATGTCAGATTTGAATATAAAAAAATCTGTTTGCTCTTTTGAGAAATGGATTTCAGTGCAGAATTCTGCTGGAGCATCACTATTAACTGATTAATTTTGAAAAAAATTTTTTTTCCCATGACAGTATCCCTTTAAGCTTTAGTTCTCCTTTAAGTACTGCTGTCAGTTAGCAATTATTTCCTGAAGACTGGTAACCATCATTTAAAATTTTTACATATTAAATCTTCTGCTCTGAATCTTACAGTTACAGTTACGGAATGTTGGATTAAGTTTACAGTGGCATGGAGCTGACCTCTTCTCCGTCAAAAAAATTCAGACTAAAAATCAGCACCATAGAATTCACTCAACCCCAGAAAAAATTGTAATTAGTGAAACTAGAAAAAATTCTGCATATTTATACATTGCCTAGGATAAAGTTTTGCATCTTCCGCATGATACCAAATAAAAGTCTGTATATTTTGTACAAAACTAAATATTTTATATGTTGCCTTATAAACCTGTACAAATTATAGTTAACCACATATTACACTTGCTACCAGATATAGATCTGCATATTACTTATGCTACCCAATAGGTATTCATTCCCTATCATGCATAGTGGTATGGAGTTGGAAACTACAAAACTACATTTTTATTTTTGCTACAAGCTTCAATCATTATCAATGAAACTGCCATGTCTGCATTGCCTGGGAATTACTTTCCAGCATTGTCTTTTGCCCCACTTTTGTTCTTTGTTTTAGAGCCATAATGGTCACCTATATACACTGCAATTACTGTAACTTTCATTATTATTCATTCCTCTTTCTTCTAATCTCTTTTTTTTTTTGTACCTAGTGGAATTAAAATAACATTGGTCAAACAGCATCATTCAGAACAATTTGCAGACCCAGTGTAGAATAATCCAAACAGTTAAAAGTAACTGTAAATTGTACAAATATACAGTAAATTGCAAAGCCGCGGTGATAACATTTCCAACATGTGTGTAAGAGTTTGTAAGAATCCTAGATACCTAATTCAAGTGAAGTTGATGTAACATAAAAGGTCTTTAATGAATAGTGATAAGTGAACCATATCACATTAGTGAAACCTTATTGTGAAATTAAATAATAGAAATAATGTTTCACTAGTGATGGTCAAATTTATTCAGTAGGCGTGAATTCACAGCGAATTCCCGCAATTTGCGAAACCAATGCAAATTTTCGCTGGCATAAAAAAAAAAATGGACGACGGCGTCCGTTTTTTGGACGCCGATGCAATTTCGCCAAAAACGGACGCCGGCATCCAAAAAAAAGACGCCGGTGTCAAAAACGAGACACCGGCTCCGTTTCGCAATTTTTTCGCGAATTTCACGGCAAACCGAAACGCCCCAAATTCGCCTATCACTATGTTTCACAGGTGAAATATTTATTTTTAGATTGTTCAATAAATGGTATCTGTTTCACATGCAGGACAGGATTTTGAAACACAAAATAAAACATGGATGCACTTTTAACTTCTCCTATACATTAGTAATGTGCTGCTGGTATTTGCTTATCCCACACAGTCCAAGCCAGGCCTGATTCTGTGCCAGTGCCACTTGACACAGTTTGTTCTCAAAACAAAAAGAAGCAAAGAAAATTCAGGAACAATTGAGAACTGCAGAACTCAGTAATAATGAATAATAGGAGCACACCTAATAATAATAGTTGTGCCAGGCGTAACTTCGCTGCACTTCGCCACACTTCGCCAGGCATAGTTTTGCCAGCGCTCCGCAAATTCACTAAAATCCGAAGTTGCGATCAGGGGTAGCGTTAGGTTGCGAAGTTGCGCTAGCGTTGATTCGCTAAGCGAAGTGAAGTTATGCTAGCGATGGTTAATTTGCATACGGCGCCAAATTCAAATTTCAATGGAGGAAAATGTATCAGCACTACAAATGCCTGGGAAACCTTCAAAACATCAAACAAAATTTTTATTTTGCCCTACACATGTGCCCACTGTATAGTTAAGTTGCCATGAGTTAGGAAATGTAGGGGGGAAGGAGGGGAGCCCCAAAAAATTTTTCGATCTTTTTCAGCCTATCACCCATAATATAGAAAAAATACCAGCGTTTTTTGGGACTTAGAAATTTTTTTAACTTTTTTTGAAGAAATCCCTATCTACTCTATTGCGCTTCGCCTGGTGAGGTGGCGAAGGAAGTCTAGCGTAAAAGGTAGCATTCAGAACAATGCGCGCGTTAGTGAATTTGGGTAGTTACATCCGTTGCGCAAATTTGCCAGGCGTAAGGGTGCGAAGTTACACTAGTGAAGTTACGCCAGCGTCCGTTAGTGAATTTGCAAAGTAACGAAAATGCCCAACGCTAGCGAATTGACGCTAGCGTTAGGTGCTTCAGCGCATAGTGAATTTGCCCCAAGGAGTTTATAAGAAAGACCTACCGGTATTTTGAATTTGGTGGTAGAATTCTGCAACACTGATGTCATCAGCATAATGGTGTCATTGTACTTGTTCTGTTTCAAAAATACAGGTAAGTGGAGGGCACTCTCATTTAGAAATAAAGAGACAAAAATGTAATAGGAGGTGCAAAAAAAAAAAACTAAAGTCACCCCTACAGAGCAACCAAATATAACATGTCAAATATAAGATCTGCACACTCACAATAAATCATTTGACTCAGGTGGTATAATAGAAAATGCTTTACTATTTAAAAAAACTATTTGACAGTAACACAATGTTTTCCAAAGACAAAACACTCCACATGATTGTAATGTACATACCACCCTTTGGTACACACAAGGCAGAAAAGGAACTACAAGAAGCGGATACACCTGCCAAATGAGAACAGCCCCAACGTTTCGGCACACAGCCTTTGTCAAGGGGAATCCCCTTTTTTTAAATAGTAAAGCATTTTCTATTATACCACCTGAGTCAAATGATTTATTGTGAGTGTGCAGACCTTATATTTGACTGGTTCTGTTACAACCCATTGTCCTTAGTGATAGTTTCCTTAGATCTGGGCCAGGACCTTTACAGGACACAACTCACCGTTATTACCAGATCTCCACAGACAGTTGAACTCAACCGGACTGACACGAGCATGCAGATTTTTTAAAGTTTGTTCCAAAACCGATGAAAATCTCCCATACATAGATCAGCCCAGTAGGTCAGAGAATATTTTTATCACCAGGTTTGGTAAGGCAGTAAGAGATACCTAAGATGGCTGCTAACTGTAAACTGGGAAAACTGTTGAAGAGGGGAGAGGGGATAAGGGTCACAGCAGCTTCCTGGACTACAGGGAGAAATGAAGGACAAATCAGGCAAAATGCAGCACACAACAAAAACAAGTATATAAGGTGAGGTTGTGTGTAACATAACAGTACTCAACTGCACGGTAACATCACTGGATCTCTCTGATCTTGGAGATTGTTGCAGCCGTCTCCTTTAGACAGATCTCAATGGGTTGAGCATTGTGGCCTCATCACCAGAAGGACCAGGACAAGAGAAACATTAATAGAGGAACTGGCACACTAGTAATTCCTGCCTGTGACACTCTACAGGGGCTAAACTGTCAGCCCAAACCTGCCCAACCCATAGGTCAATATCAAGATAAATGTTGATAAATGAGAAGCTGAATATACCTGTACTGTAGCATTTGAATGTAGTTCTCTATAGGAATTTGATCACTGTAACCCCTTCAGTCTAGATAGTGGGACAAGCTGGCTGCTTGTACACATACTTTTGGGAAGAATTAGCAATAATAGGCAGGTTTATCACAGATACCACTAGTGATGGGCGAATTTACCGTGGAAAATTTGCAGCGACAAAAAAAAATTGATGCACGTCAAAATTATCGCACGTCAACATTTTTCAGACGCCCTAAAACATTTGCCAATTTTTTTGCCATTTCGCGGGACAGATTCGCCCATCACTAAATACCACATCTTCAGGGAAACACTAGTTTCTTTCAATAGTCTTTTCACAACATAAATTCATAGGAATACGGTTCATTAGCATCGTGCATTTAAACTTTTTCTCACCATTTGAGAGTGACTCTTGCACTCATGTACAGTATATTCAAGCTTCTCCCTGAGGGGCAAATTCACTAAGCCGCGAAGCGACGAACGCTAGCGTTAATTCGCTAGCGTTTGGCATTTTCGCTACTGCGCAAATTCACTAACGAATGCTGGCGTAGTTTCGCTAGTGTTACTTCGCAACCTTACGCCAGACGAATATTCGCTAGCGACGAAACTACGCAAATTCACTAACTTGCGCAGTGTACTGAACGCTACCTTTTACGCTAGACTTCCTTCGCCACCCTAGACCTGGCGAAAGCGCAATAGAGTAGATAGGGATTGTTTCAAAAAAAGTCAAATTTTTTTCTAAGTCCCAAAAAACGCTGGCGTGTTTTCTACATGATGGCTGATAGGCTGAAAAAGATCAAACATTTTTTGGGGCTCCCCTTCCTCCCCCCTACATTTCCTGACTCATGGCAACTTACCTAGACAGTGGGCACATGTGTAGGGCAAAATAAAATTTTTATTTGCTGATTTGAAGGTTTTCTAGGCATTTGTAGTGCAGATACGTGTTCCTCCATTGAAATTTGAATTTCGCCCCGTATGCAAATTAGCCTTCGCTAGCGCAACTTCGCTTTATATAGCGAATCAACGCTAGCGCAACTCCGCAACCTTACGCTACCCCTGTGCGCAACTTTGGATTTTAGTGAATTTGCGGAGCCCTGGCGAAACTACGCCTGGCAAAGTATGGCGAAGTGCGGCGAAGTTGCGCCTGGCGCAACTTCGCATCTTAATGAATTTGCCCCTAAACCTCCAGGGACATTGGGGTGTAATCCCACACCTCTTCTATCTGCAATTTACCTGCAGCCTAATCAGATTAGCTACCTTTAGCTGGGCAGCTACAAAATCCTAAATGAAGTATGGAAAGGACGGCCCACCCTGCGCGCCTCCATTCACTCCAGGGACCCATTTATCCAGTTTTTCCCAAGCTGCCAAATAAACATAGCATTTCTTGCTGCTGCAATACACAGTTTTCCCTGGAGTTCAACTGTTTACCAGTTTATCACTGGTGAAAATACACAAAACCCATCATCCTTTCCGACACATCCCTTACAATAGATAAAAACACAGAGAAGCACAGAGATGGACTGAATGGTTTCTTATGATCTGACTTCAAGATGTCATACTCATAGAGACTTCATTGCAGCTAGACACAGCTCATCATTTATTACAAAACATAAGGCAATGAAACAGATCAATTTATTATGAATAGGTGTTACTACAGTAAATATAGCAGTATCGCTGTATGAGTATGTGTGTGTCCTTCAGTTTGTTTGTGTCCACATGCACAATTCTTGTGTTGTTACTCTTCATACTGTATGATATCCAACTCAACTTGTTGCTTTAAGTTGTATTTTCCTTTCAAATGAAATCATTATTGCATGGGCAGTACATCAAAATCTGGTACAGTGTGTAGGTATCAAGTGAACGAAGTATAGTTTATTCATAAGTGTATGCATATTTATTAAGGAATCTAAATTCAAATCAATGCCAGTAGGTTTCATATCTTGCCAAAGGATCAGTCCTAAAACTAGACCCGAGATGAAAGGTAAGAGGAGACATCACAGGGATGTACGCTGGAAGCTGTTCAGAAAGCTGAAAGAATTATTTATGTTTAACTGTTCAGAACAAAAGGTAACTTGGAAAGTAAAAAAAAAATTAATTTTATCCTCGTACAGATTTCATTCCGCTCACTGATATTAATGGCTAAGGTCATATACTATTTCTGATAAATCTTAAATAATTTAAAGTGAAAGTAGTTGGGAAATTGACATTAATATGCATTAACTAAAATAAGTTATAGACTTCGCACCTAACTGATTGTGTCAAGTTATTAGAAGTGCTATGATGGCAGCCCCAGTTAGTGCTCTTATTTATTTCTGTGAAGGGATACCTGTGAGATTTTGCAGTAAGAATTGGATGTAAATCGGTGCAATAAATTATAAATTAAAAAAAAAAACAGAATTCTGTTAGGAAAGGCTTAGTAAAAATGAAACCTAAACAGTGAATAGTTACTTTTAGGCATGAAAAGGCATTACAAATCTTTTTTTACATTTTGAAGCCATTTCAGTGTATAACTTTTTTTTTTTTTAATGCATTGTTGGGGAATGATACGCATTACTGTTTCACTAGCAAAAAAGCAAAGTGCTGTATTTATTGGCATTCTAATTTTGACAATGATATTTTTAGGCATACATGCATATTTTCTGACAAACTCACATTTCCATGCAAACTGTATGAGTAAATTATATACCTAGCCTTCCTTCGCTATAGGCTGGTTGCAGACTTCAAACTCGAATACACCGTCATATCTCCATCAGAAGCATATTATAATTGTTATAGGGTAGAAATTCTCAATGCAAGGGGTAGAAGATGTCATGAAATAACAGAACTATCTAAAAAAAAAAAGAGGCAGCCGCATTAAATAGTCAAAATTAACATGCTAATTAAAGGAGATCTAGGTTTAACTATAGATTTACTCATTAAGGGCTGCTGTTCTAAATCAGTAAGATATTGATACTGAAAATAATTATGGACAGATGGGGAAACTCTTCAATGGGTTCCATTACCAACTGAAGTTCCAATTAGGATATTTGTTAAATGCTTTGGACTCCAAAGTAGCATCTAATACCTTACAATGGAGTCTATATTATTTGTTAAAATGCAAAACAAAGGCTTTTTTTTCCCTCCTGTTTCTACTAAATGTTCCTAGAAATAGATACCGTAGACCTGTCCATCCACAATAAATTGGTTTCAAACATGATAATAATTTGACTAAGATCAAAGATATTTACATTATTTTAACATAGCAAGCAACTCTAATTTGCTCAGAAAATGTTGTAAATTGTGTTGGTAATGGGTGGAATCTGATCATGGCAATATTCTCATCAGGGTGGATTAATAATGTGCTGAAAATGCTGATTCTTAAAGGATTTATGCTTAATTTGCTTTATACTTATAATTTATTGCAAATTCTGTTTTCATATTGCATACAAAAAAGACAGAAAAACATGTGAAGAAGTCATTAGGGACTCCACAGGGAAGAAAAAAAAAAGCTAACATAAACAGTAAAAGTCTTTGTTTAGACTCTATATTAGGCTCTATATTAGGCCAAAACAACCTTTCTAAGTTTCTAAGTGCTATGGATAAACCCATATTTACATATATATATACTGTACTGATGTCAGATCAATTAAAACCACATCATAAGTGCCCAATATACAGATACAGTATACAGATTTAATCACTTGAAACTGTAGTAAAAATCATTCAAATGTTATTTTGTGTCTTATTAAAGGGGAACTAGTGAAAATAAAGATTTTATATAAGCTTTATCACATTAAAATAAAAATGTTCTAAATATAATCAATTACAAATTCTGATTTGTTTCTGAAATAATCAAGTTAATATTCACAGGAGTTCAAGTTAATATTATGCAGGAGTTGGGAATCTGATTTTGAATGACAAATGCTGCCCTTGGGGGGCTTCTGTAATACATTCTGTAAAAGATGTATTGGAGCATATTCTTTTAAAATTACTATAGATATTTCCACTTTACATGCAGGATTTGTACCTAAGTCAGATATTTTGTTTGATTTTGTTTGAGCTGGAGTCCGTTATTTCAGTTAGCTCTAACACATATAAAATATACAATGTATTGGATTTAACAGTCGATCATCATCTGACACCCAACTCCTGCAAGAAGACAGAATGAAGGGAAACAAATGCAGAGAGTGAAGATGTGAAGAAACAATTAATTATTTCAAAAACAGTACAAAATGTTTAATTGATCATATTAGGAAAGTTTCTTAGCAAGATGAAGCTTATTTAAATTTAAATTTTCACTGTAGTTCGCCCATAACTATGCTTTGGCTATCAGTGCAAATGTCCAGACTGATAATAGAAGCTGTGGAGGCTCTGACAGGACATGACAGCCACCAATCCAACTGCATTATGGTCTGATATATGGGGGACAGGAGCCCACATTTGAGTTTGGAAACTCTGGATGTACAGGGGGCCTGTAAAGGGACAAACGTATTTTAAAGGGTTTACAGCTCTTTTTAAATAATGGATTGGAGGGTCCAGGCTGAAAAGCAAGTAGAGTAAGGTTTTCAGGATACATTAGAGCTAAAGTGTAGCACATAGCTATTAAAGAAATAATTTAATGTAGCCTTGTGTATGTTATATATAATTTATATGTATAATTGCTCATGTCATACTAAGCTAACTTATGCTACCAAAGACAGAACAGTAAAGCTTTGTGGGTGAAGGGGTTGGTGAATGGCTAAGTTTCAAGGGTAGAACTCCTTAATGCCACCTACGGAGCTTGAGCCTTTGATACAAGCTTTGATACAAGCTTGATGTGTGTGTATATACACATGGTGCTGCACTCACTCGTCTTTCTCTATGCAACCAGGAGGGTATGAATGTGGGCGAACGTGTGGATATTTAACTGTGGGGCATTGGCATTCAGCCAATTAAGCGGGTCTGATACCCACTCTGAAGTCTTTTAGAAACCCATTACCTTAGTGCCTATTACGGGGCTTGAACCATTGATGCTGATTGGCAGTCTAGCCAGATGGACTTGGTGTGCACCTGGTGCTGAATTCCCCCGTCTTTCTCTGCACAACCGGGAGAGGTTGAGTACAGGTGAATGGGTGGATATGTAACTGTGGTCTGAAGGGGTGTCGGCGGCCATTCTGAAGTTTTTTTATACCCTTTACCTACCTCCAGCCTATTCTAAATTGATGCTAGTGGTAAGACGTTCAGGCGGGTCTGTGACCCATTTTGAAGATTCCAAACACCAGCTACTGTACCTACTTCTAGTCCTTCTGACTCCCTGGTCCTTACCTGTTGTTAATGATTCTCCTGGGTTTGTTTTAACGGATTTATTAATTAAAAGTTATGTTTTAATGCTGGTTCACTGAGTGATTGGATTACGGTAGCATTTTTGAATTTTTCACATTCAAATTCTATTAATTTAGTCCAAAAGTAGTGATGGGCGAATTTGCGGCGTTTCGCTTCGCCGAAAAATTCGCGAATTTCGCGAAACAGCGAAAAATTCGAGAAACGGCGCCGGCGTCTCGTTTTTGACGCCGGCGCCCGTTTTTCCGACGCCGGCGCCCGTTTTTACCGCGAATTTTCGCGGGCGTTTTGCGAATTTATTCGCTCGGCGTGAATTCGCGCCGGGCGAATAAATTCGCCCATCACTATCCAAAAGCTAAAAAAAACATAACTCCAGTTTAATCCAAGTTTATACATAGTTTACTAAAACCTCACACTGAGGGACAAATTCACCAATCTGCGGAGTTGCGCTAGTGCAGGCTTCGCCACACTTCGCCAGGCGAAGTTTTGCTAGGGCGCCGCTACTTCACTAAAATCCGAAGTTGTGCTCAGGGAGGCGAAAGGTAGTGAAGTTGCGCTAGCGTTAATTCGTCAAGGAAAGTGCAGTTACGCTAGCGACGCCAAGTTAAAGTACAATGGACATATATGTAGCAGCAAATACATTACACTAGACAAGCCTGGGAAAGCTTCATGAAATAAAATAGAGTTGTTATTTTGCCCTATACATGTGGCCACTGTATAGTTTAGGTGCCATATGTTAGGAAATGTAGGGGGGAAGGAGGGTACCCCCAAAAAAATTTACAATCTTTTTCAGCCTATCACCCTTAAAAAAGGAAAATACGCCAGCGTTTTTCGGGACTTAGAAAAAATGTCAACTTTTTTTGAAGCAAGCCCTATCTACACTATTGCACTTCGCCTGGTCTGAGATGGCGAAGGCAAGTCTGGCGCAAGATGTAACGTTCAGTAAAATCTGCATCTTAGTGAATTTGCGTAGTTACGTCCCATTCGCCATAGTGCAACTTCGCCTGGCGTAAGGGTGCGAAGTAGCGCTAGAGTAGATCCACTTCGCTAGCAAATTTATGGCATCACCAGTTAATTGGCGAAGTAACGAAATGACGTCAGGCTGGCGAATGTGTGCTAGCAGCTTCGTGCTTTAGTGAATTTGCCCCATAGTCTATAAGACCTCACAAACTTTCAGATGCCAAAGTTTTACATAAGTATTTCACTATCTATCGTTCAGGATTTTTTTTGTTCATAATTTTTACAATTGCAACTTTTTATAAATGTAATGGCAATCATGGTTTTAGAGTTTGTGAGTTTAGTCATGATTTCAAAATCCACTAAAATCTGACCTTTAATAAATAAGCCTCCGCGATTCATATAAAGAGCCATTAACACATTTTGATTTTGCCGCAACTCATAACCTCAACAACATTCTTCTGTGCTTTTTGACTAATGGAGTAGAGCATTTTTGTTGGCAGGATTCACAATGTCTCTTGTCACTTCTAAAATGTGATTCACTGCTCTTTGGGCTATTCACCCATACAATAGCTGTGCCCTGCCTTTTATCAAATGTTGTACACAATATAAAATAACAATCATAAACATTCTGTGTGTAATGATATTCCTTGAGATAGAACTGACACATTGGCTTGAACATATTGATTTTTACAGGGCAAAAATAATATTAAGTAAAACGAAAATAGCAATTAAATCATCATTTGACCATCAGACTCATTATGTCTTTCGATCTGAAAGCGGTGAAAGAGAATGATGGAACAGATGGCCACACTGAAGGAAAGTGTAAATGGAGAAGAATGAGATTATAATTTAATATCTAAATCACAATCAATTATTTCCCCTTGTTACCAATTTTATAATGAGATTACCTGTAATTTGCATGTGCTTTTTATTCAAATCAAATCTCAATAATTTTAGATACATTTAAAATGTACAGACACACAGAGACAGATGACATACAGTATATAAAATAAACAGGGATTTGTTTACAACTGAAAACTTCGAACAATTAATTTAAAGGATAACTAAACCCTAACAATGCATAGGCTAAAATGCCATATTTTACATACTGAACTTATTGCACCAGCCTAAAGTGTCAGCTTGTCAATGGCAGCAATGATCCAGGACTTCAAACTTGTTGCAGGGGGTCACCATCTTGGAAAGTGTCTGTGACACTCACATGCTCAGTGGGCTCTGAGCAGCTGTTGAGAAGCTAAGCTTAGGGGTCGTCACTAATTATCCAGCAGAAAATGAGGTTGGTCTGTAATATAAGCTGATGCTACAGGGCTGATTATTAAATTCTGATGCTAATTGCACTGGTTTCTGTACTGCCATGTAGTAATTATCTGTATTAATTACTAATCAGCCTTATATTTT
This sequence comes from Xenopus laevis, assembly GCF_017654675.1. NCBI lineage: Eukaryota > Metazoa > Chordata > Amphibia > Anura > Pipidae > Xenopus > Xenopus laevis. Next base: position 111,617,839 of record NC_054376.1, read on the forward strand.
GACATTTCTATTCTATATGTACTGTATATTGTGAGTGGGTCCCTAAGATCAGTAAGTGACAGCAACACAGAGAACGTGCAGTGAATCAACAGAAAAAAAGATGGGGAGCTACTGGGGCATCTTTAGAGACACAGATCTTTACTGCTAAAGGGCTGTGGTTGCCTTGGGCTGGTACAGAAGCCCAAAACATAATGTACCACATTTCTAGCTACTTTTTTAGTTAAACATTAGTTCTCCTTTAATGATTGTATATGGCCATATAGAATTAGTATGTAACAAACATTGATTTATTTATATGTTCTATAAATGTTTCTCGTGACATTCTTTAACTTCGTTTAATATGGACCAAATATTTTATATTACAAATAAGAAACAATTTAGGCTCTGGGAAGTGTCCAGTAAAAAGTAATAAGCAAAAACTAAATATGGCACTGCCATCAATAAGGGGAAAAACATAAGGTTAAAAAAAAACTGATTTCTTCCAGTGCCCAGATGGCCCTGAAAATGGGTCTGCAAAGTGGTAAAAAATTTGCAAGGTGTGTGAAAAATACGCAGAGAAAGAAGCCCATTAACTCTAACGCAATCAAAAATGCCCATTGACTTTAGCAATTTTAGAAATTTTTCTTAGGGGCAAATTTACTTATAGTCGAATATCGAGGGTTAATTAACCCTCGATATTCGACTGTCGAAGTTAAATCCTTCGACTTTGAATATCGAAGTCGAAGGATTTACCGCATTTCGTTTGGTCGATTTTAATCCATCGATCAAACGATTTTTCTTCGACCAAAAAAAGATTGCAAAGCCTATGGGGACCTTCACCATAGGCTAACATTGACTTCGGTAGGTTTTAGGTGGCGAACTAGGGGGTCGAAGTGGCTATGCTCCACTGTAAACTTATACTGCTGCTAATACATCACTGAAATTGCCATGCTCCTTGGAACTTTCATGTGCTAATAATTTACATTTGTATATGTGACACTTTTCAAAATCCTTTTGAAAATGCTCAGCTCAAGTATTCCTAATCCCAGTTTCCAAGTTTGACTATTTGGTTTCCTTTCAAAATGGTTGGGAGCCACAAAAAATAGGAGGCTTTAATTATTTGTATCTATTTTATGTTACTACTAGTATCAGAACTATGGGAAAGTGGTAGTCCTTTAAAGTTTTATTTTACCCAATAATCCCCCAAGGCAGAGTTAGAGTTCCTACAGACCCAATGATGTTCAAGTTGTTTCAAAAATTGGCAACCATCCTGACCACTTTGGCATTGTACCTCCTCTAGCCATGGCTTCAAAAATCTGTGTTCTGAGCGCTGAGGAAATATTTTCTTATGTATTCCGTCCAGAATGGAAGAGGATTTATTTTGCATAATGTCTTCTTTGAAGTCAGGCAGACCAAGAAAGTGTTTGATCCCATCTAAGTTCATAACGTTTTCAAAGTAGAAGCAAAGTCATTAAATTTTAATTAACCCTTTGAGCTCCTTGTATGATGTAAGGATGAGCAAACATCAAAGATCTTGTTTTTTTTTTAGCAGCGTCTGTGTCATTCAAGATTGCTGGCCTGCGTAATAGAAAGTCTAATTCAAAAATATCTCTCTTTCGATGAAAACTTATGGAAGAAAACAATCTTCTTTTGTTTAGTTTTTCATCTGTATTTTTTACTTATATGCCATAAGAATATTATTGTATTGTGCAGAAATGATAACCTCATTATTTTCTTGCTAAATAGTCTGACAAGTTACTGCACACGATTGTACCAAATTAAATAGCTTGGTTGAAGATTCATGACCCCTCTATGTTGCATTTTCTGTTAATAGTTTTCAAATCATTTGAATTCATTTTTACCAGTTTATTCATTGTCATTTTAATAACTGTTTAGTTAACCTTTAAAAGCTTGCTTCCTTGAATTCATCCACAGACATTTTCATCTTTAGATACTGCATAAATAAAAGGGAAGGCTGCTTAAAAAATAGCCCCATTCATCATCTGGTTTGACTCCCCTCAAAGTCTAAAAGGAAATCAGATCAAGAGAAGAAAATCCTAATTTTCTAATTTTAAATCCCAATCTTTGTACATTATACTATTGATTTTTGCTTTTGTTCTTCCATGAAAACCTATTTTTTTTAACAAATCCTACAAACATGTATTTTATCTCTTTTGTTTTGTTTTCACTGATATCCTAAAGCTGAATATATATATATATATATATATATATATATATAAATGTACACATATACATTTACAGTATGTAATCCAGTTGCACTTTATTTAAAACAGTTATGTGTCTGGATGCACATGTCAAAATATTTATAAAATACGAAAAAAAAAACCCACTGTACTCATGGGATTAGATAAAAAAGAAAAAAATATTTATATTTTACCAAGGTTTTGTGAATTCACAACATCTAATAAGTGAAATGTTCGAATGAGTGAAATTATTTTTTAATTATGAGTGAAATTTTTCTGCAGGTTTCGCCACGAAAATGACGCCCATAGACTCCGATGGGTGAAAAAAGTAAAAGTTCTTACTGATCCCTATGTTCAATACATAGCAGTTTACTATACATTTATGGACGACATTTTGGTGATCTGGGATGGCCCAATAATTAAATGGTACAAGCTGCTAATAAAGCTCACCCAACAATTAAATTTACTACCGAAATAGGGGCCCACACCATAAATTTTTTGGACGTCACCATAACACTAGAAAATGGGTTACTTAACACAGGCTTGTATCGTAAAAGTACTGATAAAAATAATATTTTGCATGCCTCTAGTTATCATATACCTAGGGGCAGATTTACTAAGCTCGAATTTCAAAAGGTTCAAACTTCAAAGTAAATTTTTTGGTACTTCGACCATCAAATAGGCTATATTCGACCATTCGACTTTGATTCGAACGATTCGAAGAAAAAAACGTTCAACTATTCGACCATTCGATAATCGTAGCACTGTATCTTTAAAAAAAACTTTGACTCCAAATTAAATCTACCGAAGTGCAATGTTAGCCTATGGGGACCTTCCAGAGCACTTTTCTACATGTTTTTTGGTCGAATAAAAATCCTTAGTTTGATCGATAAAAATTGTTCAAATCGTTCGATTCAAATGATTTAATCGTAATTTGTATTAGATTGTTTGATCGTACGAATACAGTAAAAATCCCTCGACTTCGATATTCGAAGTCAAGAGATTTCAATTTGAAGGTCGAATTTTGACGTTTTTTTTACTTCGAAATTCGACCCTTAGTAAATCTGCCCCTTAATGTGATTAGAGCTATACTAAAAGGTCAATTTATTAGAGCCCGGAGAATCTCCTCAAAGGAAAAATACTAAGCATTGGCAGCTAACACCTTAAAAGAAAGGTTTATTAAAAGAGGGTATAGACCTAAGACAGTTGATACATGTGCTAAAGGAGGTGAGTGATATTGCCAGAGAACAATTACTTACCTATATAACAAAAACTGAACAAAAATATCTGCCGTTCGTGAGTCAGTATAATGACTTCAGTAAAGATATTGAACACATAGTACATCGATATTGGCCAATATTGACAAGTGCCTTAAAAATGTGTTAACCAAACCACATTTGTTTAGCTAAACTAAAGGCCTTTGAGATACTGTACTCTCTGCCAGTTCGAAGTTTGCCCGACTAAAAAGGGTACACAAAGATTCCTGGGAAAATCAAAAGTTGTAAACTTTGCATGCCTCAACTGTATTTGCTGCCTATCCATTATTAAAGGGAAGTATTACAACATCCTACACAAGGTACCCCAATAAAAATCACACACTTTCCCAGATGTGACACAAGTAATGTCATTTATTTATTAAAATGTCCCCGTGAAATGGGATATGTAAGACAAATGGCAAGCGCTATTAAAACACATATTAAAGAACACAGAGGCAGAATACTTTAAACATGGGACGGCCACAACACAACAGTTGCAAGATATTTCAATGCAACAAATCACAACCATGCTCAATTAAAGTGGACAATACTTGAGGTAGTGCAACCACTAACAAGAGGAGGTGACATGAAAACATTTTGCTTACAGAGAGAAGCATTTTGGATAAAAAAGCTAGATACACTGCAACCCAAAGCTGGATAGCTGGAGTATAAAATGCTTTCTTGGATGATTCTATGTCTAAAGAGATATTAATTATCTACCCTTTCCTTCACAGATAAAGTTACATTTGCGTGCCCAACAAGCAAGAATTAGTGAGAAGTGTACAATTCCAGATAATTGATAAGAATGTGAGCATATTTTCCTTCCAATGGCTCGTATTGTCAAGTTTTTGTGGTAGGCCTATTACTGGGCAGTTCCATAAGTTTATTGTTCTATTTGTTTATAGTTCCAGTCATGGATTTTAAAACTAGATTTACATTATGGACTTCAAGTTGAAAGTTGCAGAATTGGTGAAATATATGAACTGATATGCTAATACATGAAATACTCCACCCAAGGAGGAGGTGACATCACTTCCGGGTACACTATAAATGTTTGCACTATGTATTTTGAATATATATTTGATAAATGGCTGTTAGTCTGAAATATGTCATGAAAATAAACACTTTTGCAGCAAGTTCTACTATTTGGCTTTTTCCTAGTAAACCATTGGAGATTAGCATTTGCTTAACACCTGTAGCAGGGGTGTGTACTAGGATTGAGAGCCTTTATTGTTTCCTTAGTCAAGAGGGAGACCCAACGTTACACAGGGCTGCTAGGGGGGCTACCTGGGGTGACTTCGGGCAGGTGTCTGGCACCTTGGATCTTCCTCTACTTAAGAAGAAATATAAGCAGGCACAGTGAAGTTGTCAGCTCAGAAGCCTAGGAGAGAGGCTGGTGACAGATGTGCCCAGTGCAGGACAGTGAACTCAGCAATCGGCTGGGGGAGAGGGGTACTAAGGGAAATACTAAAGGATGGCTGGGACGGACACTAAGTGGGGGGAATCCATGAGAAGGTTTTGGGGATACTGGCCAGTGGCTAGAAGAACGAGGTAGCGAGAGCAAGACGCAGTGAGAATGTGTGGATAAGTGAATGAAGCAGCGTCTTTATTTGGCTTAGAGCAGGGGTCCACAACCTGGATATTTGTGGCCCGTAGCAGCTATTTACTAGGACGGCCGCCCTGAGGTGTCTGCTGTGATTGAAGTCCCCCACCTGTGCTGCCACTCTCGCAGTAGGAGGCCGAGTCCCCGCAAGATCTCCCCCGAGGTGCGCTGGCTCTGCGGGGAGTCCGGGGGTTAGGACAAGGAATTTCCGGGCACACAGGACAGGGTTAGGTTGTGGGAGCAGGGGAGGATAATGGGGCTCCCTGTAGAAGGAGCCGCACATCGGGGACTTCAGCTCTTCATCCAGCCGGGTTGCTTTTCTTGCTGTCAGTAGACTATGGGAACTAGCCAGGCAGGAGAAATCCAGCGCCGCACTATGGATGGTCGCCATATCGCCGTTTCTGAAGAGGAGCGGAAGTGGAGATTCGGTAAGTTATTTCATAATAAAGGCTTTGCAATTTTACATTTTAATTTGTCTTGGTGTTTTTTTTTCGTTGTATTTTAACGAATTTTTGTAAAATATTTTTTTACGTTACTGTGCACAGGCACATAGAATCCTTAAAGTCAGAATCCCAGACCCTCTCTTTGGGGCAAATTTACTAAAGGGCAAAGTGACTGACGCAGGCGCTCATTCGCACCAAATCGCCAGGCAAAGTTGCGCTCTGGCAAAGGGATGTAACTGTGCCAATTCAAACTAAGATGCAGATTTTACTAAACGTTACCTCTTGCGAAGTGCAATAGAGTAGATAGGACTTCCTCAAACTTTAGTTGAAATTTTTTCTGTCCCAAAAAACGCTGGTGTCTTTTCCTTTTTTTCAGGGTGATTGGCTGCAAAAGAGCTTACAATTTTTTTGAGGTAACCGGCTTCCCTCTACATTTCCTAACATATGGCACATAACCTATACACTGTGCTCAGTTCCCTGGGCTTGTGTAATGTAATGTTTTTGCTGCAATATATATAGGTCCTTTCAACATTAACTTCCTGCCGTATGCAAATTAGCCAATGGTATCGCAACTTAGCTCTGCTTGCCGAATTAACGACAGTGCAACTCCGCCAATGTTCGGCACCCTTGAAACAACTTCACATTCTAGTGAATTAGCATTGTCTGAGTAATTTTTTTCCTGGCGAATTGTTGCGCTGCCTGCGGAGCCGTCGCTGGTGAATTTTCGCCTCTTAGTAAAGTTGCCCCTTTGTGTCTCTCCCAGTTATAGATCCTAAGAGACTTACCAGCCTGGGTTTTAAGGACTACTGATAAGCCACCTGAGAATAATCAAACCCAACTGGTCAGCCTGTAGCACCTCACTCTGCTAATCACTGCTTCGTGCATCAAGAAAAGGGGTCTGGGATCACCAACATTTTGTTATTGGTGGAATGTTTAACTCAAAGGGAAGTTCTGAGTAGACCATGGGTCTAGGGGGCTTGTGTATCAGCCGCTCATAACATACTGTGTAAGTACTGCCCTTACATTTTTGTAGTATTTTTAGAAAGTTTCCCTTGAATTTTTTTTAAAAAAAAGACCAGCTCTACTAGAACTCCAGGAGCATTAAATGTAATTGATTAATTAAATGAATTTGTTTTAAGAAAAAAAATACAAATCCTATGTGTGTATCAGCACATTCATTATTTGTCTTTAACATAAATAATTTTACTTCTTATTACCAGCTTCTTAATTCTATATGTGTTCACTACCTTCTTATATTTATCCTTACAGTCTCTACAAACTATATGGGAAAACATAATCAATACAGCAGATTTTTTTGATATATACTGTATATAAAAAGGAAAAAACATAGGGTGCATGTTATAAAATGTTCTTTTATAAGCAGTTTTGTGTGCTTGCTGTATGTTGTGCTTCATCTTCATTTCAGGTCATGCATTTATTTTCGTACTATAATTTTCTCTAAATGCTCTGGAATAAGTTACTATCTTTATGTTGCATGACTATTGCAGAAAAGCAGTTCAAAAACAAAATATTTGGCATCTAAATCAAAAACCTTTAAACTTTTTTTTGTATTAGTAAAAAAAGATACACATTTTCTGAACTAAATCTGCTATTAGGAGTTTAAATAAATCATTGCTTTTTATAGAATCTGTACTTCTTTACAGAATGAATGGTTGGTCACTAAATCATGGAATTAAAAACCATGAAAACTTTATCAGGACAGAACGTATTTTGCTGTTTCTAGGATTAAGATATGCAAAGGCACTATGCACAGATTATTTGAATAAATCAAATAACTACATGCAGAGAGAATGCCTTGTTTATACACAGTACACAACAGCTGGATACAAAGATTAACTCCATCTTATTTTTGTCTTTTACTATTTCTTGGAAATATATGTATATTGGTGTGGATCTCAAATGAAAATGAAACCTTTACCCATGGAGACAACATACTGTATACTTCTTAATTTTCCTTTCCTAGTTATTGTCAATCTAAAATTAAATTTCCAGAGTTTTGCATCATGAAAACTGTAATCTGTTACAGATTACATAGCACTTTAAAAGGGATTGTAATTTGCGGACAGTTGTCATATTTTTTTGAGAAAATTACAGCTATTTCTTTACAATTTAAAATTCCGATATTCAAAATGCAATCAAAAATATGTTATAAATGTATTGTATGTGTTTGTGTTATTGCAACTGCTAGAGATAAAGTCTTCTTATTCATACAAGTGTAATACATTTTGGGGCATATCTAATATGTAGTGTAAAAAACAAGGACATTTTTGCTGCTGATGCACCACCATGTACAAATCTATCATAATTGTAAGCAGCCACTTGAAAATGCCATGGGGAAATACGACAATCATCCATTATGGCTTTTAATGCATTTTTCATAGACTTCTAGAAGAACTTACTTGCTTGAGTTTTACCCATTATCTTTAAAGGATTATGCAAGGTCTAAAGCAGCATATAATAATAGTGTCATATCTGATCTCACCATTAATTTTACACAGCTTTTTAAAGGGGTTTGCCCCGAAACGTTGCACGTTCGCACAAGAAATAAACAGCAAGGGGGAACCCTGTATTTCACTTGCCTTGAGTGCCAGCGTTTTTCTGTTTTCCGTTATACATTGGGGGTTGCTGTACTCTCTACGCTGTGCACCAGGCGTTCTTTACAAAGATACCAGAGTCTACTCTGCTTCACCTTGTTCCAGTCCACACAGCTTTTTATACTATTTTTTGTCAAGATTAATTTTACACAGAAAAAAAATAGGACCCTTCATGTGTAGGGATGGGTGAATTTATTTGCCAGGCGCGAATTCGCGGCGAATTTGCATGATTCGCCGCCAGCGAATAAATTCGCAAAACGCCCGCGAAAATTTGCGTCAAAAAATGCTGTTTCGCCAATTTTTCGCCGTTTCGCCAATTTCACGCAAAATTCGCGAATATTTGGGCGAAGCAAATGGCGCAAATTCGCCCATCACTATTCATGTGCAAAAATAAATTTTTTTACATTAAAATGGGACCTTTAAAAATAAACCTATATAACATATCACTTATCACAATACATTTATAAGAACACATAACAACAACCAATACTCAATACAAAAGATCTCATAATCTCAACATACTGCCATTATCAATTCAGACACCCAATTCATTTATCCAGCCTCAAAGTGTGGCTGGAGGTGGCTGGGTACTACTCCACACCCTATACGGAATGCATTTTAGGACATCCTGCTGCTAAATACCTGTCTTGCATGCGATGTCCTATACCTTCGGAATGGTGCATCGGTTTCTTTTACTGTCACTCATCGTCCAAATCTGCAGTTACACCTCCGTCGTCTACCCTCCCTTCTCAGCCGTCAGTAATACGAACTCCACCCTCACCCTTCTGCCCTCAGACTTCTGACCTCAGTCTTCTGCCCTCAGCCCTCCATCCTCCTCCCTCAGTCATCTGCCTTCCGCCGTCATTCCTCTGCCTTCCGCCCTCAGTCCTCTTCCTTCAGTCCTCTTCCTTCCGCCCTCGCTCACCACTTTAGAAACTTATGGATAAGATTGTCTGCTGAAAAGAGAGATCTGAGGGGGGATGGCTGAGCAGTGAGGGAGGAGGGAAGAGGGTGGAAGGAAGAGGACTAAAAGGAAGAGGACTGAAGGCGGAGGATTGAGGGCTGAGGGCGGAAGGCTGAGGGCAGAAGGATGAGGACGGAGTTCGTATTACTGACGGCTGAGAAGGGAGGGTAGAAGATGGAGGTGTGATTGTAGATTAGGACGATGGGTGACGGCAAAAGCAACCGATGCGCCATTCTGAAGGCATAGAACATTGCATGCAGGACAGGTATTTCGCTGAAGGATGTCCTAAAATGCGTTCCGTAACCCTAGTCGACGCCTGCCGTGTGGTGTTGCTCCTTTGGTGTCCTGCGATACACTGCCTTAGGGCACGTGCGGTGCGCAATTCTGGGTTTTCTGTGCGCAATCACGGTGGCGTGAAGAACTTTGCCCATTATAGGTTTCCTCATTGTGAGTTCCTGGTGCCTCTGTGCTATCTAAGCTTCTGTATTCTGCAATCTGATACTCTGTTGTGATCCCTGCCTGCTACTGACGATCCTGACTTCTGAATCCTGACCCCTGTCTGATAACCGGCTCTGTTTAATCTGTATCCCTTTCTGATTGATCTCCTGGTTTGACCCTTGCCTGTCTGACTCCGTTTGTACTCTGCCTGCCCCGACCCGACCTGATCTGACTACACTTTCTGTGTACGCCTTGTACCGTGACCGTCTTCCCAAAAGACTTTGCTTTACCGTCGTGCCCCTTTGCTCATTCAGAACCCTTCGCTTGGAACCTCTCTTAATAAGACCTGGCGGCATCCAATTAGCCGAGGGCTCCTCCCGATGTGAAAGGCGGCTGTTAAAGGTGGAAGCATGAGCCGAGAACAGGGTGCTTAGCATTGGTTCTGAATTTAGGGTGCCGACCGTGACAGTCGAATTTCGAAGTTAAAGAACTTCGAAATTCGACCATCGAATTGGCCAAATTCGATAGTCAAACTTTTCTTTTTGAATCTTTTTCCCGTTTTCGGTCGAAGTAAAATCATTCAATTTATCGTAGCAATCAAATGATTTAGTCAATCGATCAAACGATTTTCAAAAAAAAAAAACTTCAACTTTTTAAAACTTAGCCAAATTTTGGTTCTAGGTTCTAGCCGGTCCTCATAGGCTAAAATAGCATTTTGGCAGGTTTAAAGTGGCGAAGTGTCGAAGTCAAAGTTTTTTTTAAAGAGACAGTACTTCTATTTTCGAATGGTCGAATATTCAAAGTATTTTCAATTCAAATCGAAGTCGAATTTGGCCTGTTCGATGGTCGAAGTACCCAAAAAATACTTTGAAATTTGAAGGTTTTTAACTCTAAAATTCACTTTGGCCTTTGATAAATCTGATCCTGGGTGTGAGCTGCCATTTACGCTGGAATTCTGCACCTAGATTGTAGATTACCCTGTAGGTTTCCTACAAATTTGACCTGACTCATGTCAGAATAATCGGTAAGTCAGTTCCATCCCTGATCTAAAGTCCTCTTCTCCTCGACAACCAAAATACTGTTACTAATGTGCCTTGCAAACTTTTACCAAGAAACATTTATTTTATTGTAGGCTACAGTACATTATGTATTTTGTTCAGACTTCACCCATCACCCTTGACCTCAAAAATCATATCTTAAAGGGTTTAAGGATAAACAGTTACAGTACATGTAGCAAATACTGGATATTAAAAAAACATAATATCTTAAAATCCAATAGTTAATCTGTTATTAAAAATGGGCATTAGTAATACAATTTTTTGTTGTTCTGCAAAGTAAAAGTTTTGGATATCATTTATATACATATTTCCTGGAGGACCGTTTTTCTATCTAGGTCTCCAGACAGATTTTGGAATTTGCTGGTTACAGATTAAAAAATGCCAACACATCAACTGTGGGTAAACATGGCTAAATTGTTCCTTTTTGGATTGTATAGAACAATATCAGTCATCTTGTATCTAATCTTTGACAGACATGAATTATTTCATCTGGGACAACAACATTTTGCTTCATGTTTGTTGTCAGCTCTTACTGTGAGACATGGAATTAGGAAATAGATTTCATCAAAGTCTGAGGTGGAAGGAAATGAAATCCTACCAGAGAACACAAGGTATGCTGGTAAATTGAATAGTATATGCAAGATGATATATCAGTAGGAAAGAAAATGAATTGGATTCCAGCAGTCTGCAATAAATATCCATTATTATAATCTTTCCCCCAAAATAAAAAATAAAATAAAAAATTTAAGGTAGACTGGTTTGCATGCCCAGAAATCAAAAGTGCCATCTCAATAACAGTTTAAATGATTTTAGATATCATATTTTATTAGATCAGATATGCTCAACATGCTAGTTATTCAACAGTCAAAACCGACTTTATCATAAAATGTTGTATAAATTCTAATATCCAGCATCATATAAATGTCATGCTAGAATGTTCATATTGAATGTACTGTGATCAGCTCATCAGTTGCATGGTCTAGTAAGCTGGAAAATATGTTTTCAAGTTTATTTAAACATTGAACTCTTTTGACTTGGTAAATTGTACCCTTTAGTCAGATAATGAATTTATTATAACTCAATAATAATAATAATAATAATAATAATAATAATAATATGTAACCTAAGCAATATATGAATTAATTTTTTCCACAATACAGGTTCTTAATCCTCAGCTCAGTTTATGACCAACGACCCAAAGAAACAAGAGGACCTATCACATTTCACATTCTGAATTCTGATACTTGTTTTTTTTTTCTTTCAGAAAGGCAATAGATATCTAGGAAACGTTATGTTTTGATGAAAGCATAAATTGGATACATAAGTTTTTTTATTTCGATTTCTCACAGGGCCGTTCATGAAAAAGTGTGCACATTTGCACAAGGTTGTGTGTACACAATGGTGGATGTGTTTGGAGCAAGACATGTTCGGACATTTTATATTCAAAAAATTCAAGTGCTTTCTTTTGTTTTAACATTGTAAATTGTGCAGTGTCCTCCCACAATAATTGTCAAAGCAGCAACTGACTTTAGATGCTGCAGTCCTTGTGACTCGTACAATATGAAGGCAAGTGCTAAAGTACTAAGAGGAGAAACAGTTCTTAGGAACTCTCATGCCTATGGCATACAGAGTGAGATGCTACATTTTGTATTTCATTCTAGAAGAACAAAATTTTTTCCTAAGATGCAACATGTGCGGCAATGTGCAATCTGCAAAAAACAGCAAGCTTTGGGTTCCTTTTTGGCACTTCGTAACTTGCTACATTGTTCACAATGAGACCCATTGGCTGTAACTTAAAAAGGCTACATAACTAAGTAATTTAATTTAAACAAATTACATTGGACACTTGGGGCATACCGTAGTTACTAAAGGGGGAAGTTTTTGACAAAAATGAAAATTGTTTGCATCAATTTAGTACAAGGCAAGAACAAGACGTTTTGTTATTAGCAAGCATTCACATCTTTTTGCCAGACTAGATTTCTCCAGTGCAAAATATCGCCAATTTTTCAAGTACCAAGTTCAGGCTGGTGAACTACCATTATAAAAATTCCATACTAATATCCTCCATATCTTTTGCTCCTGGCTGTAACTAGAATAATATCACCACAGTAAAACCTGATTTCATAATAAATATAAATACCACAACACACCAAAATATTTTTGTTCAACCTTTCAGTATAAAGAGAGGCCTCTGCACAGGTATTTCATGTGTTGCCTGTTTTCTAACCTAGCCTGGAATTACAGGGTTTAACCTGCTTCTGGTCTTGTATCATCATAATATTGTAACATTAATAATTCCTCAACATGTAATTCCTTTATAGTTGAACTTTGATAAGCAGTGAAAGCGTGGGGAACATTTTTTATAGAATGAGGCAAGGGATACATCATATGATGAGGCAACATGAATAAGTCTAATTCAGCACCATGTGATATTGATTTGTAATGCCTTTTTTTAAAGTAATCCATCACAGTGCTACCATGTGCTTCTTAGCTTGACATTCATTTCCAAGTATTTGAGGTGCTTTGTTTCTGTGAGCATACACAGTCATTAGTTTAGTGTCTTCTGAATGTTGTACAAATGGATCCAGAGTCATTAAAGCAATTATAGTATAATTATAGAGTGGAAAAATAATCTATAACCATTGTTATAATATATATTGTATTGGACATATTGGTTAGGGTCTGTAGTGGAATGCAAGATTAACAGGTAAGTATAGAATGAAAAAAAAACACAAAGACAAATGAAACGTTTAAATCGCTAAGTCTTTATTAAGAAAGAGGCGACAGGGCGATGAGCCATCATGCGGCACTCGATTTCTCCTCCCTGGCTATCTCCTATAAGGAAGGCAGGGAAGAGAAATCGTGCCGCACAATGGATCGCCTTTTCTGAAGAGCAGCCCAAGCAGATTTTCGTTAAGTTATTTCTTAATAAAGACTTAGCAATTTAAAAGTTTAATTTTTCTTTGTGTTTTTTTTTCGTTCTATACTAGCGAATTAAAAAAATTGATGTTGCTGGTCCTTTAAAATTTTCTCTGGAATGCCAATAGCATAATACCTGTGGTTGCCTCTTGGGCAGTGCAAAGGGCACTAGACACCATGTGACCTCCTCCTCTTTGGGAGCATTGGGTGCAGAAGGCAGCTTTAAGCACTGCAAAAAAATACTTTCTGCAGTCTTCTTTGAATAGGTTCTGTTATACACAAACAAGTGTTCTTTTCTTTTGTTTCTTGTATAAAATTTTTATTGGTTTATTTATCAAAATTAGAAATTTTCTCACTATTTTCTGAAAACTACTCCAACCAAATTTGACTTTTCCCCCCTATTTATCAATACATTTTCACAAAAACCATTATTGTGCGGGAAAAGACTCGAAAAAATTGTGAAAAAAAAATCTGAATTGTATGAATTTTCTTGGATTTGTCGACACAAACTGTTACTTTTTCGGATTTGATGCCCAAAACCTGCAACTTTTTTGGATTATCACCTGAAAATTATGAATCTTCTGATTATTGAATGAAATCCAGTGCAGATCAGGATATCTTCCAACTGTAAATGCGACATCTGCCATTGACTTATACCCCCCTTAGTGATCCTCCCATAGACACAAAAATGATCTGATTCTTAAATTAGATGTAGAAGTAGAAAGCCATGCACCTCACACTGTATTCTGCAAAACAGAAGCAATTGGCACTGTATATTGGTGTACCCTGCAAGAAAAGGCAATCGTTAGTAGGTGTAAGTAAGCACTTGTTTTGACTGGGACAATTTTGTGCTCATTTATCCAGGATTATTGAGGTTTTCTTGCATGCACTTTCATGAGCAGAATCTTCTTACACCTTAGGACTAATTTACTGTGCAAGTTAAGCATGATTTGATGGGCCATGTCTTTTGCCCATAATATACAATTTTTACCAGCAGGAACTTGCCACATCTTCATTTCACTGTACTGGAGCACAGGCACTCTGTTCACAATATTATTTATGAACAGGGGCAAATTGCAAAAAGTTGCACAAAGTTTGTTCTGCACTTTAACTTTTTACTTACAATTCCAGAAATTGTGATGTTGGTGTTGATCACTCTCTTACAAGACCTCAAATTGTGATGGCACAATAAAGGAGTGGGCAAGCGTTAAAGCTTAAAAATGTCCTAACTTTTTTCCAAATATATATATATATTATTATTGGTGCAGTGCATGTCCCAAAAAGGCTCTCAATTTTGAAAAAGTGAAGAAGTGTTTTTATTTTGCACACCTACACCTAAAACACCAAATATAACCATCCCTCGCATCACTAAATGACCTTCATAATTTGAATCACCCTGAAATTTTTTTTTATCCTTCTCTTGGCACTCTCTTCCAAAGACAATTTGTCAATTGCACTTTATAATTACAAATAACATTTCACATTAACCTTGGTGCTCTAAAAAGTGGCAGAATAATCTACTGCATATTTTGATGGCACTAACTCATGCCATTTGTAATTTCTTCCTACAATTGAAGCTGGACATTCACTGGGAATATATACTCATGAGGTCACCAACCCAGCAGATTTATGTTTCTTGTGACTGATCCAATCTTTTATTTCCCACGGCAAATAAAAGACTGGATAACATGGCTGGGCCTGTGTAGATGTGACATTGAGAACCATATGCTGGACAGTATTCTGCAATCTGACTAGATGTCATTCGAGGTGAACATTATTTTGACCCCATCAACATGAAAATAAGTTGCACATTTGGCAGAGTTGCCTTGTCACAAGGCAACACTAATCACATATGAACAACTTATTTGATTGGTGGAAGGAGCCTTGTGAGGAAATTATTGTATTATGAAGCACTTTCTGCACTTATAATTTATTACAGGAAGTCTTTTCTGTCCATATTTACAAGTCTGATCCTCTGAAATCAACACCATTTATTTAATAGCTTCAAAAGATCATGTTAAAGGGATCCTGTCATCGGAAAACATGTTTTTTTTTTTTTCAAAACACATCAGTCAATAGTGCTACTCCAGCAAAATTCTGCACTGAAATCCATTCCTCAAAAGAGCAAACAGATTTGTTTATATTCAATTTTGAAATCTGACATGGGGCTAGACATTTTGTCAATTTCCCAGCTGCCCCAAGTCATGTGACTTGTGCCTGCACATGGGTTTTTACTATTGAGTGTTGTTCTTATATCTACCATCTATAACAACACTAGGTTATCTTGTGTTAGGGAGCTGCTATCTGGTTACCTTCCCATTGTTCTTTTGTTTGGCTGCTGGGGGGGGGAAGGGAGGGGAGTGATTGAAGTTTATCAGAGCACAAGTCACATGACTTGGGGCAGCTGGGAAATTGACAATATGTCTAGCCCCATGTCAGATTTCAAAATTGAATATAAAAAAATCTGTTTGCTCTTTTGAGAAATGGATTTCAGTGCAGAATTCTGCCGGAGCTGCTCTATTAACTGATTCAATTTGAAAAAAATGTTTTTTCCCATGACAGTATCCCTTTAACTTGGGTTAGAACTGCACGATGGTGCACACAGATGCCGATACACAAAACGTCCAGCAGGCACTAAAAGCAAATATACATTTTTTAAAGCTTGAGTCTTGTTTTGTTTTGCTTTCTAGTTCAGCATTCACAGGGCTCCCAGGGATTCAAATACAAAATCTGGCAATGCATGAAAAGGCGCAGCATTATTCTTCTGTACAGTGATTACACTGAGCAAACTATTTTGCAATGCCTTATAAATAAACCTCTGTGACATTGTGTCCTCGAAGGAAGCAGAATGAGTACCACTACTTCAGCTAATGGGTCTTAAGGGAAATTAGGAAAAGACGAAACAGGTTAAATTGATGTTGTTCTTTACTGTGTTTTTTTCCCTAGAAGGATACCTGTCAAAATATCAATTTTAAATCTTACCTTTTAACTGAAGATGTGTAGTTATTTCCCCTTTCTCTTAGATGTCAGATTCAATGCATTTTCGAACACTTTTGTCACTATAGTATCTCACCATCTGCAAGTTTGCATCTTTGGACCTTGTTACATTGAAAGGAAAAAGGATACTATTTAACCCTTTTACTGCCAGCTTATTTCCCACACTTGTAAATGTTGCTTTCTAAGTACATTTTCAAAATATTGGGCTTTTTGATTAAAGGAACATATCTTGGTTTAAACTTTTGTTTGTTAAATTTTCTATGCACAAAATCACCAATTTAAAGGCCTAGTGGTGTGTGTGTGTGTGTGTGTGTGTGTGTGTGTGTGTGTGTGTGTGTGTGTATATATATATATATATATATATATTATATATATATATATATATATATATATATACACGGTGGAGCACAAGCATACATTATAAAATGTATTGCATTGCTTTGAACAGTGTAAAACTATTCTGTTTTATGGAGTGTGGCGGCACTGAGAATGAACACCCCACGGTATCATTAACCCCCTAGGAAATTGAACTGACACAATACTAGTTAATGAAGTAGCTTAGCGATACAAATAATCACTAGGTCTATTGTTGCATGAGCCTGTTACACGAAGAGATCTACAGTATGTTTTTTTAAGTGGGCTCTTTATTACTGTTCAGTTTAGCACACTGATCTTTTTTTTAAACTACATCCCCCACATGCCCTTGGATAAAATTCTTGCAATAAAAGAAATAGGAAACTTTTGAGTAAATTGATATCATTCCCCAGGCAAAACAATTGCACTTGGTACACAGTGTGGGGCATTACGCAAACAGCCACAAGCAGTGGTGTAACTAGAGTGGGTTAAGCACCCTTGCAAAAAAAATTTCAGAGGGGCCCAGCAGACTCTAATCTCCAACTTTCCACTCCCACCTGGACTCCACACAATCCCCACCCAGACTCCTCCCACTCCGACAACCAGACTCTGCCCACTATCTGCCCCGTGCCACGGGATCTGCTTCCCCACCGCAGGTAAGAAAGCAGTTGGGGAAGGGGGGGAGGTTCTTGTTGATTATAGAGGAAGCAGACCCCGGGGAAGAGAGGGGCCCCCCTGTGACTGCAGGGTCTGTTTTCTCTATAGTTACACCACTGGCCACATGCCTCTGCATTCTGTTTTGGACCACTGACACATGAGGCTCCCTTTGCTACTATGGTGCTCACTGCATTAGTCAGTGTACCTTGTGCATCATTCAGAGGCACAAGGTATCGACACCCTGTCCTTACAACCTGCCTAAAGGAACTCTTGCGCTCCTTAGTGATCTTGCACCCCTGGGGTGATAAATGACCCCTCATGTTTGTAGGGCATCAAAAATGTGTTGCTTCTAGAGAATTCAAAATATTTTTATGACCATTCACACAAAAACTTATGACACAAACTGCAACTGAAGGTATGATAACCGTACAAAAAACAAAAATCACAGATTTCAAAGAATTCAGAATGGGTAAATATATCGTTGTACACAAAACTACCAGAAGGCAATTATTTGCTAGATCAAGTAAAAGTTACAGAAAATAAAGAAACTGCAAACCTTTAGCAATTTTGCAAAGGTTTCTGAAACTCTAAATTGCTACTATAAGCAATATATCCCGGACTTTCTTGTTTTACAAGTTTGTTTTGAGACAAACTATGAAGAACTACGAAGCATGCAAATGCATGCAAACTGGAATTGACTTGGTTCTGAAGGTTCTGCTATAATGAAAAAACTTTAATGGATCATTGAGGGTTTTTCGCTAAGTCTTTCTCTTAGGGGCCCATTTACTTTGCTCGAGTGTAGGAATAGAATAAAAAAAACTTTGAATTTCGAAAGTTTTTTTTGGCTACTTCGACCATCGAATTTGCTACTTCGACCATCGAATTGGCTACTTTGACTACGACTTCATCTTCGAATTGAACGATTCGAACTAAAAATTGTTAGAATATTTGACCATTCGATAATCGAAGTACTGTCTCTTTAAAAAAACTTCGACCCCCTACTTCGCCACCTAAAACCTACCAAGGTGCAATGTTAACTTATGGGGAAGGTCCCCATAGGCTTCCTAGCAATTTTTTTGGTCAAAGGAAAATCGTTCGATCGATGGATTCAAATCCTTCGAATCGAACGATTTTTCGTTCGATCGAACGATTTGCGGTAAATCCTTCGACTTCGATATTCGAAGTTGAATGATTTACATTCCGCAGTCGAATATCGAGGGCTAATTAACCCTCGATATTCGACCATATGTAAATCTGCCCCTTAATGTTAAGCTTATTCTAATAAGCTTTATTGTTCCTTCACATACAGTATACAGTTAGGGACCCATTCACTAAGTTCAAGTGAAGGAATAGAATAAAAAATACTTCGAATTTCGAAGTATTTTTTTGGCTACTTCAACCATCGAATTGGCTACTTCGACCTTCGACTACGACTTTGACTTCTATTCGAACTAAAAATCGTTCGACTATTCGACCATTCGATAGTCGAAGTACTGTCTCTTTAAGAAAAAACTTCGACCCCCTAGTTCGCCACCTAAAAGCTACCGAAGTCAATGTTAGCCTATGGGGAAGGTCCCCATAGGCTTTCCAAGTTTTTTCTGATTGAAGGATAATCCTTCGAAAGATGGATTAAAATCCTTCGAATCATTCGATTCGAAGGATTTAATCGTTCGATCCAACGATTATTCCTTCGAATTGTGCAAAATCCTTCCACTTCGATATTCGAAGTCGAAGGATTTTAATTCGCCCCTTAATACATCTGCCCCTTAATATCCCCATTTATCTGTATATAGCTAACATACTGCCTATTTGTTAATAAATGAGTATAAATTAGAGGATTAAAACGAAAAAAAAAAAAGGTTGGTGAGTTTATTGCTTTCCAAACAAATTTTAATACAATAGTATAAAAATAGATAGAATCTTCCATTTAAATGGTTAATTCCACCTCCAATAAAGGGGAGGTACATTTCTAAATAAACTGAAAATAAAATGGGATATATGTGTTTATCTATGTATGTATTATATAAATGTACATTTCTTAATACTAAAAAAATGTGATTTACCCAAACCAAATTTTTCATAAATAGGGAACAAAAAAGGGAAAAACAGGCGGAGAAAAGTCAATTTGATATGAAAATAACTACATTTTCCCTTTTTATGTGTTAGCAAATTGGTCTCTGGAAGATGAACATGAAAAGGAATCATTAAAAAAAGGTAAGTGAAAAAAATATTAATGACAATATGCCTTAGGATTAGCCTGCTTTTTGGTTGTTAAGGTCATTTCGGCAGGCGCAAGTATAAAAATCAATCCTAGAAATGTGCATTAAACTACTCCATTCAATTATAAACCCATTCAACCCTAAAATAGAACACTTACTTGAATATGCACTGGCTGGCAGCTAGCTTAGCTGACCACAATCAAAAAGAAAAAAAAATCCTGGGAAAGCTGTATTATATTTCAAATAATATAATAGATTTCAGAATATCTCTTCATAGGAAAGGGGCAATTTCTTGTCATCTATCTATTATAGTAGAAGAAGAATGGATATGGGATACAATGCTTTTGCTGCATATCCTACCTCCACTATATTAAGAAGCTAGAATATGTTTGATTTTGTTGTTAATTTACTGAGCAGTGGTCCAAAATCCCTCAATAAACTGGTATTACGGGTGCATTTGGTGCTTCTGAACAGTAAAAGGCTTTGATTATATAGTTTTAGCTGTCAAATGTAGAGTCCTAAATTAGACCTCTTTTAGAGATGCATATGATAATGCTTACTAGTTTACAGAATGTCTGGCAAACATGAATTCTTGAAAATAAATGTAATAAAATAGCATAAATAGTAAGCATCAGGAACACCTACACAAGTTTAAATCCAAGAAAACTGTTTTAGCGAGAGGATTGGAAAATGCATATCAGTTTATCACAACGGACACAAAAGAAATCAGTTTGAATATGATTAGCAGTGGGAAAATGCTTAATCCTGGCAGGCCAAATGACTCAGTTTCCAATGGAAACGAGATTTAATCAAGTGTATTCATACCTTAAATTCAGATGGCCTCAATGAAGTCAGTCACCAGTTTTAATGAAAAATATCACTGAATTTCTTTTTTAAGCAATTATATGCATCAAGATCAGCACAATGCATGCCATTTATCATAGTTACATACTTCTGAGATATGCAAATTCCCATTTTTTTGCACATTACTGTAATACATTTGCTGACACTCTGGCAGGGCTTTCTTTGTATGATGTGTGTTCATAAATTCAGCAAAAGCTATGATACACTTCTGGCACCAAAATTCTGCCAAGTTCCTAGAAGAAAGGTCATATTAGTAGTGACTTCAACTGGTACTAATGGATAGGTAATGAGCATAGTATACAGGTATGGGACCTGTAATCCAGAATGTTGGGACCTGGAGTTTTCCTGGATAATTGATAATTCTGTAATTTGGATCTTCATACCATAAGTCTACTAGAACGTCATGTAAACATTAATATAAATAATTAGCCTTACAAACTAGGACTGGAGTACCTGACTAGGCCACCATGCTGTCAAGCTTGGTATTTACAAGCTTTAACCCTGTACCATGTGCATTACAGTCTCTGATAGGCAGTGAATGTATATTAGCATCCCACGGGTACTCAGAGAGTAAACACCAAAAGTAGTGTTGCTCTGAGTCCCCTGTCAAAAGAAACACTGCATTTCTTTCCTTCTATTGTGTACACATGGGCTTCTGTATCAAACTTCCTGCCTTCAGCTTAAACCTCATTGCCCTGGGCAAGAGCATGCTCAGTTTGCTCCTCTTCCCCCCCTCCCTTCACTACTGTAATCTGAGCCCAGAGCAGGGAGAGACTCAGGCAGGAAGTGATGTCACACCACATTAATACTGCAGCTCCTATTCTAAACAAACAGAGAGCTTCTAGAGCTTTTTACTCAGGTATGGTAAAACATTCTACAGAATAAATATAGCATTCTAGCTTGCACTATTGAAGCTAATCTATTGGCAATAAAATGCCTCCGTAGCTTTCCTTCTCCTTTAAGAAACCTGCACATGGTCCATGGTTGTGTATCGATATAAGTGGCCCTGTCGGGTAAAGGCATCACCATTTGAAGAAAAGGGTTTTAGGATCTGTGCTACTGGGACAGAATGCTCTGTTATACAGATATCTACAATCTCAGACATAAAGCAGGACAGGACTGCTGCTTCCAATGGGGATTAGATAGGGATTTTTATTTAACCCTTTAAGTGCCAGCAGAATTTCACATTTTGGTTACGCGAAATGCCAGCCGTTTTTGAAACATTTTGTGCTCTCTCACTTTAGGGGCATTTTCTGAGGGGAAACCTATAGTTTACCTAGGAAAACTATACATTGTTTTTTTCGGTAGAAACTGAGCTTTCTAAATCTGCCTGAGTTTTCATGTATTTCCACCTGTGCAAAAAAATTTATAGTGCTAAATACCAAAAAAAAATGAAAAATTACCATTTTTCATCGTATATCAATTTATACCAGAAAAATATTTCATTTTACGGATGAAAATCCAACTGATTTGGAAAGCCTTATGTCTCTCGAACGTGCCAATACCAGATATGTATAGTTTTAGGGAGATTTAGGACTTCTGTACCTCAAAAACTCCCGGCAGTATATTGCCGAATTTTGAAAGCACTAAGGCAGAAAACGGCATGCTTTAGATTCCAAGACAAAAACTCCTGAAACCGTAGGTTTACCCCAGAAAACCATACATTTTTGAAAAGAACACATTCTGCCGATTACAAAATGGGTAACTATGTCTCTCTACTCCCAACTACCAAACATAAAAGCTTGTCTGAACATAGCGGTTTTTCAAAAAAAAATTCAAAATTCTGAAAAATCATTTCAAAGGTTTTATTTTGCTGCTCTGCATATCCCAAACTATATTAGGTACCAAGAAAAAGCACCTGAAATATGATTGCCAGGGGTCCACTGAACAGTTTGATACCCATTATGCATAGGTTTACCAAAGAATCTGGCATTTAGAGACACCAATATGAAGTTAGCACATCCAAATTGATCAGGACTTTACTTCAGCTACTGAGAAATCAACACATTGACTGCATTTTTTGTGGGGTAAAAACACAGAAATATATGTTTACCCCCCAAACCCATATATTTTTGGAAAGTACACATTCTACCGAATCTAAAATGGGTACCCATGCCTTTCTGCTCCAAACTACTGAGTCGCAAGGCTTTCCCAAAATTGTCGGTTTTGGTGAAATATGTGAAAATTGCCTCAAACCTTCAACTTCCCAGCACCATATCACCCGTGTATCATTATGCACTAAGAAAAAGCACCCTAAATATGATTGCCATGGTTCCTCTGAACATTTTGGTGGCCATTGTTCATAGGTTTACCAAAGTATCTGGCATTTAGAGGCCCCAAAATGAAGTTAGCGCATACAAACAGTCCCGTGGGTAACTTCAGCTAATGAAAAATCAACACATTGACTGCATTTTTGTGGGGTAAAAACACAGAAATATATGTTTACCCCCAAAACCCATATATTTTTGGAAAGTACACATTCTACCGAATCTAAAATGGGTACCCATGCCTTTCTGCTCCAAACTACTGAGTCGCAAGGCTTTCCCACAATTGTCGGTTTTGGTGAAATATCTGAAAATTGCCTCAAAGCTTCAACTTCTCAGCACCATATCGCCCATGTATCGTTACGCACCAAGATAAAGCACCCTAAATATGATTGCCAGGGTTCCTCCAAACAGTTTGGTGGCCATTGTTCCTAGGTTTACCAAAGTATCTGGCATTTAGAGGCCCCAAAATGAAGTTAGCGCATACAAACAGTCCCGTGGGTAACTTCAGCTAATGAAAAATCAACACATTGACTGCATTTTTGTGGGGTAAAAACACAGAAATATATGTTTACCCCCAAAACCCATATATTTTTGGAACTTACACATTCTACTGAATCTAAAATGGGTACCCATGCCTTTCTGCTCCAAACTACTGAGTCGCAAGGCTTTCCCACAATTGTCGGTTTTGGTGAAATATCTGAAAATTGCCTCAAAGCTTCAACTTCTCAGCACCATATCGCCCATGTATCGTTACGCACCAAGATAAAGCACCCTAAATATGATTGCCAGGGTTCCTCCAAACAGTTTGGTGGCCATTGTTCCTAGGTTTACCAAAGTATCTGGCATTTAGAGGCCCCAAAATGAAGTTAGCGCATACAAACAGTCCCGTGGGTAACTTCAGCTAATGAAAAATCAACACATTGACTGCATTTTTGTGGGGTAAAAACACAGAAATATATGTTTACCCCCCAAACCCATATATTTTTGGAAAGTACACATTCTACCGAATCTAAAATGGGTACCCATGCCTTTCTGCTCCAAACTACTGAGTCGCAAGGCTTTCCCACAATTGTCGGTTTTGGTGAAATATCTGAAAATTACCTCAAAGCTTCAACTTCTCAGCACCATATCACCCATGTATCGTTACGCACCAAAAAAAAGCACCCTAAATATGATTGCCAGGGTTCCTCCAAACAGTTTGGTGGCCATTGTTCATAGGTTTACCAAAGTATCTGGCATTTAGAGGCCTCAAAATGAAGTTAGCGCAGACAAATAGTCCTGTAGGTAACTTCATCTAATGAGAAATCAACACATTGACTGCATTTTGTGGGGTAAAAACACAGAAATATATGTTTACCCCCCAAACCCATATATTTTTGGAAAGTACACATTCTACTGAATCTAAAATGGGTACCCATGCCTTTCTGCTCCAAACTACTGAGTCGCAAGGCTTTCCCAAAGTTGTCGGTTTTGGTGAAATATCTGAAAATTGCCTCAAAGCTTCAACTTCCCAGCACTATATCACCCATGTATCATTACGTACTAAGAAAAAGCACCCTAAATATGATTGCCAGGGTTCCTCTGAACATTTTGGTGGCCATTGTTCATAAGTTTACCAAAGTATCTGGCATTTAGAGGCCCCAAAATGAAGTTAGCGCATACAAACAGTTCCGTGGGTAACTTCAGCTAATGAAAAATCAACACATTGACTGCATTTTTGTGGGGTAAAAACACAGAAATATATGTATGCCCCCCAAAACCCATATAGTTTTGGAAAGTACACATTCTACCGAATCTAAAATGGGTACCTATGCCTTTCTGCTCCAAACTACTGAGTCGCAAGGCTTTCCCACAATTGTCGGTTTTGGTGAAATATCTGAAAATTGCCTCAAAGCTTCAACTTCTCAGCACCATATCACCCATGTATCGTTATGCACCAAGAAAAAGCACCCTAAATATGATTGCCAGGGTTCCTCCGAACAGTTTGGTGGCCATTGTTCATAGGTTTACCAAAGTATCTGGCATTTAGAGGCCTCAAAATGAAGTTAGTGCATACAAATAGTCCTGTGGGTAACTTCAGCTAATGAAAGATCAACACATTAACTGCATTTTTGTGGGGTAAAAACACAGAAATATATGTTTACCCCCCAAACCCATACATTTTTGGAAAGTACACATTCTACAGAATCTAAAATGGGTACCCATGCTTTTCTGCTCCAAACTACTGAGTCGCAAGGCTTTGCCAAATTTGGCGGTTTTGGTGAAATATCTGAAAATTGCCTCAAAGCTTCAACTTTCCAGCATCGTATTGTCCATGTATCATTACCAGCATAAAGCATCCTAAATATAAACATACGGGTCTACTAAATAGTTTGATGCCCAATGTGCATATATATACCAAACTATGTGGCGCACAGAGACCCCCAAATGACAATATGTATAGACATTTTCACGGCTGACGCGCTGGCTGCTGCAACATAACCACCCGGGTAAATAAGTGTTTCTACTACAAACTGCCAAACTGCAAAGCAATGCTGAACATAACGGTTTTTATCAAATTTCTGAAAATCGTCACAAAGCTTGAATTTTACCCCATTATATGCTCCATGTTTCATAACGTATCAGCATAAAACATCCTAAATATGAACGCCAGAGGTCTACTGAACACTTTGATGCCCAGTATGCATAGATATACCAAACTATGTGGCGCACAGAGACCACCAAATGACAATAGTGTATATACATTTTCACAGCTGACGCGCTGGCTGCTGCAATATAAGCGCCTGGTGTGTGTATTATGCGACATTAGATCCCCCTAACAGTACAGAGACCCCAGAAAACCATATATTTTCAGAAAGTACACATTCTGACGAATCCAATATGGGTAAATAAGTGTTTCTACTACAAACTGCCAAACTGCAAAGCAATGCTGAACATAACGGTTTTTTATCAAATTTCTGAAAATCGTCAGAAAGCTTGAATTTTACCCCATTATATGCCCCACATTTCGTAACCTATCAGCATAAAACATCCTAAATATGAACGCCAGGGGTCTACTGAACACTTTGATGCTCAATATGCATAGATATACCAAACTATGTGGCGCACAGAGACCACCAAATGACAATAGTGTATATACATTTTCACAGCTGACGCGCTGGCTGCTGCAATATGAGCACCTGGTGTGTGTATTATGCGACATTAGACCCCCCTAACAGTACAGAGACCCCAGAAAACCATATATTTTCAGAAAGTACACATTCTGACGAATCCAATATGGGTAAATAAGTGTTTCTACTACAAACTGCCAAACTGCAAAGCAATGCTGAACATAATGGTTTTTATCAAATTTCTGAAAATCGTCACAAAGCTTGAATTTTACCCCATTATATACCCCACATTTCGTAACGTATCAGCATAAAACATCCTAAATATGAACGCCAGGGGTCTACTGAACACTTTGATGCCCAATATGCATAGATATACCAAACTATGTGGCGCACAGAGACCCCCAAATGGATATATAGTAGATAAAATTTACAAGGCAAAACAAAATAAGGCAGTAAAGAGTGAAATGAAAATAAATCCAATAAAACCACAAAAATCAATGTTTTTTTTCCAGAATAGTGTTATCGGCCGTCAGAATCACAGTTTGAATATTTTAGCTGGGCCAAACAGGTTATACGGCTAGAAACAAGTGAACACAACATATGCAGAGCTGAAAATGCAATAAAATGGCTAAAAATTCAATAAAATGGCTAAAAATGCACCAAAATACCCAAAATTGCAATATAATCACCGAAATAACATACAAAAGATATTGCACAGTACGGTTAGCGAATACGCTATTCGTAATGGCAATAAAACATTTTTTTCAGCAAAAAAAAGAGACGATGCGATAAGAAAAAAAAAAAAAGCCACAATGCCATGTATGTGCGTGTGCGTGTGTACAAATGGTAAATTACATGTTATGTGCGCGTGTGTGCGTGTGCACGTGTGTGTAAGTGCAGTGAGTGTAAGTGACCCCCCCAATCCCCAAAAATGTATGTGTAAGTGTGTGTAAGTGTGAATCTAAGTGTGTATTACTGTAATAAGTGTGTGTTGGTGTGTTTGTGTGTGTAATTGTTGCACTAACCTGAAAAAGTCGCTGAAGACTGTTGCACACGATGTGGAGGGGTCCCAGGAAGACATCTGCGATGATCTGCGTGTCTCTGTGCTGTGGGGGCGGAGCTGATCGGCGCAGTGCAGGCTGCAGCAGCAGGACACGTAAGGAACACGTGCCTGCTGCTGTTTTTGGGCCCCTGGGCGATCGCGCCCCAGGGGCCACTCGATCCCCTGCTCTGCTCGTTGCCTAGGGGCAGGGGATCGAAGCGGAATGGAGCGAGCGGCTCTAACAGCCGCTCCTCCGCTCCAGAACCCGGAAGTGCTGCAGAACGTAGAATCTACGTTCTGTGGCATTTCAAGTTACTTTTCCACAGAACGTAGATTCTACGTTCTGTGGCACTTAAAGGGTTAAAATAAAAACAATACAAAGCATAACAAATTCAAATTATATCAAAATGACATTATATTACAATATGTACATTATTTACAAAGAATTTGACCAAGAGAAATCAAAGTTCAACCAATTTTTTCCATTCAAGCTTTTTTTCTGAATCTCATTGACTTTAATAAACACAATTTCCCTTAAGATTTTACTTATTGTTTGGTCTATTGATTGATTGTCTTTCCCAAAGGTTTTCATACATCGGATAGACCACAGATGGTATCGAATGACTGACAGTATAATAAATACAGTCTCTTGGTTATAGCGGTGCTTCCTATAAATGATCCCATAGGCTCTTTCTGCATAGTCATTAGCACATATATTATAAATACCCAACACCTTCAGTACACCCTCATATAAACTGTTTGACACCGAACAATCCACCAAAAAGTGCTCTTGACTCTCCTCCACCCCACACCCCCAGGGACACTCTTTTCTTACATGACTCAGATATTTCATGTTGCCCCGCACATACAACTTGCCCTGCAGTGTCAGCCAGGAGTTATCAAACAGTTTTGGGGGGAGTCTCACGCTGTTTAAATACTTTAGTATGTCCTCCAGGGTTTTGCTGGTACAGTCTCTTATAGCCAGTGGGACAGTAAAGAAGGAGGTTAGTACCCTGGCAAAGATTTGCTTCCTTGGGGTTGATGTTATTTCTGCTGCCCCAATGCCCCACCTCTTTATCAGCTTAAGGGCATGGGCAATGTGTGGTGGGAAATAGCTCTGTCTTACACGGACCTCTTTCGCCCTACTCGAGCATAGAAAGATTCTGGCAAAGGGAACACACAGGACACATACAAAAACAACGGGATCAGAAAAGTCTTAATAAGGTTAACTCTTTCCCTATAGGTCAGCTTCCACCCTTTCCAACGCTGAACTTTTGCCAAACCGGTATCCAACTTCTCTTCCCAATTTAGCCTGGCATTATCTTCCCTCCCAAATTTAACCCCTAGTATTTTAACTTGAGAGGAGGCAACAGGGAAGGTTCTTAACTCAAAACTGGGCTCTTCCTCCAGACTCCACAAAGCTTCCGACTTTTCACTATTGACTAGAGACCCTGAGGCCTCTGAGTAGCTTCTGATGCAACAGGAGACTCTCTCCACCTCTTCAGGCTTTGAGATAACCACTGTCACATCATCCGCGTAGGCCACCAACCTCAGGTGCTGACCGCTGGGTGCACAGATACCCTCCAAGTTACCTTCCTGCAGCGATCTAAGAAAAGGATCTAATGCAAATGCATACAGCAAAGCACTCAGAGGGCACCCCTGTCTTACTCCTGCCCCAACCTGGAAGTCTTCACCCTGCCAACCGTTAATCAGTGGGAAGCTTCTCGCCCCTTTGTACAAAACTTTTATCCAACTAATGAACTGACCCGGGATACCGTATTTAGACAAAACAGCCCATAGGTACTGGTGATTCACCCTATCAAAGGCTTTTGACTGATCTAAACACAGAAAGTATTTCCCCCACCTTTGAGCTTTGCATAATTCCAGAGCCTCTCTAATGGTAAAGACAGCTCCAAAAATGCTCCGCCCCTTCACCGTGCAGAACTGACAGTCAGACAATAAAGTGCTTGAAAATAAACTTAAACGAAAGAAAATAACCTTTGCGAGAATCTTTCTATCTGTATTGAGCAGGGCAATCGGCCTCCAGTTCTCAATATGCTTCTCGTCCTTACCTTTTGACAGCAAAATCAAAGAGGAAAACTGCATAGATGGCGGGAGGTCATCTTCCTCTAAGCAACAGTTAAACACCTCAACAAGTGCCGGAGCCAACAGATCTTTAAAGGTCTTATAGAATTCTGATGTTAAGCCATCCGGACCTGGAGCTTTCTTATTCTGCAGACTCTCTATCGCCAACTTTACCTCCTCCTCCGTGATTTTAGCTGTCAAGGGGGAAAAATCCAAATTATTTGTGTCAGGCCCTGGGGTCGTCTCTAAGAAAGCTGTCATCCTTTCCCTCTCCAAAGTTCTCTCCCCAAACAAAGCAGCTGTCAGGGAGCCGGGAGCTCCCTCCAGGGAGGTTGTCTGGATCAAGGAGGAAGCCCTCTTGAGGGAACAAGGTCGCGGTATCCAAAGGGTTAAACGGAGAATAGTCAGGATCAGGCAAGAGTTCACAGGCCAGGCAGAATTACAATCAAAGTCCAAAGTCCAGGCAAAGGGTCAGGATACAAGGCTAGGAACCAATATTAGGCAAATAAGGCACACAGGAAACCAGGATATGCTTCAGGAAAGTAATCCTATTCTTGGGCGCCATTCTGGCGTCTAGTTGGAGTTTTTATTTTCAAATTTGGCGCCATTCTGACGTCATTGACGCACTTGCGCCGACGTCGGCGCGCTGACGTCATCGCCCGGCGCCGCTACCCACGTGGCGGCCATGGGCGCCGCCATTTTGGGAGCGACGCCGGCGAAGATGGACGCGCCGCCCGGAGCTCCTGGGCCTGCTCCGGGCGGCGATCGTTACAGTACCCCCCCCTCAGGGGGGCCTCTGGACCACCAGGACTTGGCTTCTGGGGAAACTTGGAATGGAACTCCCTCACCAGACGAGGAGCGTGAACATCACGGTGTCCTTCCCAGGAGCATTCTTCAGGGCCAAAGCCCTTCCACTGAATGAGGTACTGAAGGGACCCTCTGGAGATTCTGGAGTCTAGGATTTTCTCCACCTCGTACTCGAGTTGACCCTCCACTGAGATGGCAGGAGGAGGAGACTGACCGCCAGAGAACCGGTTGGTGATGGCGGGTTTCACCAGAGACACGTGGAACACGTTGGGGATTCTCATCTCTGGTGGAAGCTGGAGTCTGACAGCCACAGGGTTGATTATCTCCAAGATGGGAAATGGTCCCACGAATTTTGGACCCAACTTGGGAGATGGTATCTTCAACCGGATATTCCTGGAAGAGAGCCAGACATTATCACCCACCTTGTAGAGAGGAGAGGATCTTCGACGACGATCCGCGAAAGTCTTATGAACAAGAGCACTCTTCTCTAGGTTCAACTTGGTCGCAGCCCAAATAGCAGACATATGGGCTGCGGAGTCGTCAGCAGCCGGGACGTCAGATAGCACAAAGTCTTGGGGAAAAGCTTGAGGATGCTGACCATACACCGACATGAACGGAGACCTTCCTGTAGAGGAATGACAAGCATTATTATGAGCGAATTCCGCCCATGGGAGGAGATCAGACAGTCATCCTGGCAGAGGGATACGTGGTTCCTCAGGAACTGCTCCAGGGCTTGGTTGACACGTTCAGCTGCCCCATTTGTTTGCGGGTGGTATGCAGATGAAAACTGAAGAACAATTCCCAGGTCTTTGCATAAGGAACGCCAGAACTTGGCAGTAAACTGGGTGCCTCTATCGGAGACGATCTCCACCGGGAAACCATGCAGGCGGAAGATGTACTGGATAAAAAGCTGGGACAACTCCACCGCAGAGGGCAACTTCTTCAGAGGATGAAATGGGCCATTTTGGAGAAGCGATCAATAACAACCCAGATCACAGTATTCCCACCGGAGGGAGGAAGTTCGACAATAAAGTCCATAGAGAGGTGCGTCCATGGACGAGAGGGTACCGGCAAAGGCTGTAACAACCCACTGGGGCGGGAATGGCTAGGCTTAGAAGTGGCGCAGACATTACAAGCAGCCACAAAGTCCTTTACATCCTTGCGGATATCAGGCCACCAGACTAGGCGCCTCAAGAGTTCAAGGGTCTTAGCCGAACCAGGATGTCCAGCTTGCCTGGAGCAGTGGGTTTGTTGCAGGATGGCCAGGCGAAGTTCTGGAGGGACGAAGGCCATGCCAATCGGAGTATCTTGAGGAGCCGAGGACTGCCCAGCCAGAATCTGGTCGGCAAATTGGGGATACAGAGAGGCAATGATCTTGACTGGTGGAATGATTGGTTCCTGTCTCTCAGGGTCACGGTCCACCGGAGTGAAGCTACGAGACAAGGCGTCGGCCTTCAGATTTTTGGAACCTGGGCGATAAGTCAAAAACAAAGTTAAATCGGGAAAAGAAAAGGGCCCACCTGGCTTGTCTGGGATTTAGCCTCTTGAGGGACTGTATGAACTCCAGATTCTTGTGATCAGTGAAAATCTGGACAGGAATTTCAGAACCCTCCAGGAGGTGACGCCATTCTTCAAGGGCAAGCTTGACTGCCAAGAGTTCTCGATTCCCGACGTCATAGTTCTGCTCTGCGGATGAGAACTTCTTGGAGAAAAACGCACAGGGGTGCAATTTTCCATCAGAGGAATGTCTCTGAGACAGGATAGCTCCGGCTCCGACTTCAGAAGCATCAACTTCGATGCAGAAGGGTAGTGCAGGATTGGGATGTCGAAGAACAGGACGCGACGTGAAGGCCTCTTTCAAGGACTGAAAGGCTTCTATAGCAGATGGAGGCCACAGGCTGGGTTTACCCCCTTTTCGGATGAGGGCCAGGATAGGTGCAATGCGGGAAGAGAACCCCCGGATGAACTGTCGATAATAATTAGCAAATCCGATGAATCTCTGGATTGCTTTGGTACTCAGTGGGAGAGGCCACTCCTGGATGGCCGACACTTTCACGGGGGTCCATCTCAAATCCCTCTGGAGAGATAATGTATCCTAGGAAGGGGATCTTGGATACCTCGAAAACACACTTCTCCAACTTGGCGAAGAGAGAGTTCTTCCTCAGACGAGAGAGTACCTCCTTCACCTGGGAGCGATGACTTTCAAGGTCCTTGGAAAAAGATCAGGATGTCGTCCCAAGTATACGACTACGAACCTTCCTAGGAGATCTCGGAACACATCATTCAACAAACTCCTGGAAGACGGGCAGGGCATTGCATAGGCCGAAGGGCATAACGAGATATTCATAGTGCCCATTCCCGAGTGTTGAATGCCGTCTTCCATTCGTCACCCTCCCGGATGCGAATGAGGTTGTAGGCCCCCCGGAGATCAACTTGGAGAAAATCTTGGCCCCTTTCAGCTGGTCAAAGAGCTCGGCAATCAGGGGCAGAGGGTATCTGTTTTTTCACGGTGATCTTATTCAGACCCCGGATAGTCTATACAAGGCCGAAGGCCTCCGTCCTTCTTCTCCCACGAAGAAGAACCCAGCCCCTGCAGGAGAGGTAGAAG
This sequence comes from Xenopus laevis, assembly GCF_017654675.1. Classification (NCBI taxonomy): domain Eukaryota; kingdom Metazoa; phylum Chordata; class Amphibia; order Anura; family Pipidae; genus Xenopus; species Xenopus laevis. The sequence goes on from NC_054376.1 coordinate 111,650,328, forward strand.
GGCGGATAAACCCCGCTGGAAGATTTTTCTTGGATGTACCTCTTCATAGCGGTAGTCTCTGCAGGAGAGAGAGGGTAGGTGCGCCCTCTGGGGGGCATAGCTCCAGGCAGGAGTTCAACCGGACTGTCGTAGGAGCGATGTGGGGGAAGGAACTCTGCAGACTTTTTACAAAACACATCGGCAAAATCCCTTGTAAGTGGAGGGCAAAGTCTTTAATTCCGCAGAGGAGACATTCACCTTCTCGAGGGGGTTTTGGCGGAAGGCAATGTTGCAGGCAAAATAAACTCCAACGAGAGATCTGCCCAGTGGACCAGTCTATGGTGGGGTTATGCAGACGTAACCATGGAAGACCCAATATCACTGGGAGTAGAAGGACAGGGGATTGAATGAAGAATGAAAGTTTTTCTTGATGCAGCGCCCCAACTTGTACAGATAGTTCCGCCGTGAACTTTTGTGACGAATTCAAACTCCAGGGGTTTTGTCATCTATGGCAGTAATTCGCCAGGGGAGAAGACAATGGAAGCAGAGGAATCTTCATGCGTTCGGCAAAAAAGGCATCCATGAAATTGCCATCCGCTCCGGAGTCGAGGGAAGGCCCTTTCGAAGACTAGACTTACTTGCCAGGTGAATCTGCAAAGGAAGGAGAAGCCTGCGTGAATTTTCTTGATACTTCTCCAGAGAACCTCGAGTGATGCCCCCTACATAAGAACCTGAGACATACCTCGGGGTACAAAACTCTTGGCTTTGGCAGGACAGGCGTTGGCAAAATGGGAATGCCCACCACAGTATAAACAGAGACCTGCCATACGTCTTCGGAGTCTTTCCTGCTCGGAGAGGCGAGTCTTTCCTACTTGCATGGGTTCCTCCAAGGGAGACATCGACACATGGGTCACAGGAACAGCGGGTGTTTGCGGAATCGGCCTTTGAAAGCGAGGGGCCAACATGGGAGGAAAATCGTCTACTGCGCTCTCTCTCCACCTGGTGCTCTCTGAGACGAGTGTCCACCTTAATGGATAGAGCGATCAACCCTTCCAGGGTGTCAGGAGTCTCTCTGGAGACGAGATCATCTTTTGATGCCGAATGGATAGGCCTTGGTAGTATACAGCCTTGTAAGCGTCATCACACCAGGAAGTCTCCGCCATCAGTGTTCGGAAGTCTATAGCATACTCATTGACACTGCGGCTTCCTTGCCGGAGCTGCAAGAGACGGGCAGGGGCGTTCGTAACCCGACCTGGAGCATCAAAGACTATACGAAAAGCTTGGAGAAAGTCTTTAACATCAAAAGTCAGCGGGGAATTCTTCTCCCAAAGAGACGTTGCCCACTCCAGTGGCTTGCCTTCCAATCGAGACATCACATACCCCACCTTGGAACGCTCGCTTGGAAACTGTGTGGGTTGGAACTCAAATTGAATTTGGCATTGCGTGGCAAATCCCCTGCAGGCTTGTGGGTCCCCACTGAAACGAGGGGGAGGTGGAATGCGAGGCTCACCTGTCGGGTAGCTTGTGTTCGTGGGGGCTGCCGCCATGGGGGGATCCCCAGTAGGTGGAGCAGTGGAGGACGCAGAAGGCACTTGAGCCAGCAGGACATCGAGTGCTTGCCCAATGCGAACCTGCTGGTTTTCGTAGTCCTCCATGCGGGATGCCAGTCCGCGGAGCGCTCGTCCGACATGAGGTGTGGCTTCCTCAGAAGGATCCATGGCCCAAGAATAATGTCAGGGAGCCGGGAGCTCCCTCCAGGGAGGTTTGTCTGGATCAAGGAGGAAGCCCTCTTGAGGGAACAAGGTCGCGGTATCCAAAGGGTTAAACGGAGAATAGTCAGGATCAGGCAAGAGTTCACAGGCAGGCAGAATACAATCAAAGTCCAAAGTCCAGGCAAAGGGTCAGGATACAAGGCAGGAACAATATTAGGCAATAAGGCACACAGGAAACCCAGGATATGCTTCAGGAAAGTAATCCTATTCTTGGGCGCCATTCTGGCGTCTAGTTGGAGTTTTTATTTTCAAATTTGGCGCCATTCTGACGTCATTGACGCACTTGCGCCGACGTCGGCGCGCTGACGTCATCGCCCGGCGCCGCTACCCACGTGGCGGCCATGGGCGCCGCCATTTTGGGAGCGACGCCGGCGAAGATGGACGCGCCGCCCGGAGCTCCTGGGCCTGCTCCGGGCGGCGATCGTTACAGCAGCATAGTAGGATCTCACGACCTCCAGTATTCCCTCCCTTGTCTTTTGCTCTTTACCCTGGAAGTCAATGAGACCCCTCACCAGTTTCCTTTTAACTGACTCTTTACAGTTCCTAAAAGAATCTGGGGAAATTTTCATCCCAGAATCCCTCTCAAGAACCAGAGACCTCTGGCGGCTGTACTGATACTGCTTCATTTGGTTCTTTAACTGGGTCACTTTTTCCCCCACCACCCCATCCGAAATATAGGACTCCAGCTTCTTTCTCAAGGACTGGTACTGCCATTGTCTATTTCCCTCCCTTTTAACAGATAGGGACTTGAAGAAAGCCCGAAATGACCTCTTGGCCTCTTCCCACCACTGTGTTGGTGAATCATAAAAAATCATTTTTGACAGAATATTTTGTACAACAAACTCGCAAAAGGGTTTTTGTTCCTCATCCTTTAGTATTTCTGAACCTAACCTCCACAGACCTTTACCAACCCCCAGACTATCTGATACCCCATATTCAAAGAAAAGAACCAAGTGGTCAGAAAACCCCACTTCAATCTCCTTAACCCCTGAAAAAGGAGCACCAGCTTTAATATAAATCTGGTCAATTCTACTACTGCGGGAGCCACAAAAATACGTGTGCTTGGCCTTCCTACCCCCTTCAGTAGCCACATCTACCAACCCTGCTGTTTGAACCACCTCATTGAGAAATGCTCCCTCATATTTCCTATACATACCAGATCTATCCCCTGGCCCTGTCACTTGGTTGAAATCCCCGGCTAGGATGACTGGCATTGAGGTGTGCAAATATTGTCTCATTTCTCTTATGAGCTCCTTCCTCTCCACCACTGATTGGGGCCCATACATATTAATTAATCTTAGATCTTCCCCTTCTATCTTAATATCAAGTAACAAACACCTGCCCATTTTAACCTCCACCAACCTCTTAACTTCAATGTGCCTGTCACCATTAAACAGAATCCCCACTCCTCCCGCCTGTTCCTCTGCTATGGACCAAAATGAGGGCCCTTTCTGCCAGTCTCTTTTTGCATTGTAGATATCGTACCTATTAGTTAGGCGAGTCTCCTGAACAAAAATGATATCTACCACCAAGGAAAATAAAAACTCAAATGCTACCAATCGTGCCTTGGGAGACCTAATGCTTCTCACATTAAGGGTGCAAAAAGAAATTGGGGAACCCATCATGTTTTAGGGAGTTTTGCTGAAGACTCTTCCCCTCCTTCCCCACATCTCTTAACTTGCATCCCCTGAGATTCATCTCCTTCTACAAAAACCAGAAACTCCTCCTCAAAGGAACCTCCTTCCCCAGAGTCTCTCTCCTTCCTCTTTTTCCCCTGCTCTTCCCCAGTAACTTCTAGAACTTCTGGGATTCTTGGAGTCTGGCCTGCATTGGGTTCTGGGGATATTCTTCCTTCTTTTGTTTTTCGCCTTTTCTTTTTCTTTTTCTTCTCCTCTCTGTCCCTTTCTTCCTTCTCTATATGCCTTTCTTCCTCCTCCTCCTCCTCCTCTGTCATCTCCCCCCAACTCTTCCCACCTGGGAGGGTAAATCTGTTTGATGTGCTCACACCTGCCTTAACAACCATCTTTCCCTGTTGTTTATTCCCCTTTGCTCCTACCACAGTCCAGTCCTCCTTCTCTGTCCCTTTATCCTTCCTTTCCTTCCCCCTAGTTTCTCGAGGGACTGCAGGCTCCACTACTTCTTCCACCCTGGTCTCCAACTCCATTTCTTCCTCATGCTCCCTCCCCTCCTCCCGCTCCTCCTCCTCCTGAAATTCCCGCTCCAAATTAGGGCAATCTCTGACAATGTTATGCCAAGCATTGGGGCAGTCCCTGTGTGTATGACCCAGAGCATTACATAGGTTGCACCTAACCTCATTGCATTCCTTGCTGGTATGGCTTTTAGCACCACACAGAGCACACACCTTGGTTTCACAGTTAATGGCCAAGTGTCTGTTTGACCCACACTTAAAGCATTGGTGAGGTTGGCCTGGGTAAAAACAAACCCCCCTTTCTCTTCCTATGAAAAATGAGTTAGGGAGGTGCTTGGGGACATTGTAATGAACCTCTAGTTTCACTTGGGCTTTCCATCCTCCCGCCCAAAAACCTTCCTCATTATAGATCTTGATGAGAGGGGTTAGTACTGTGCACTGTCTCTTTAACCAAACAAGGATATCCTCAGGGGGGACTGATTCGTGTTTGAAAATGATGGTTACATTTTTGGTTTCAGGACGTGAGATTGGGATTGCCTTAAAATTTTCCCACTCTTTTGTGTTTTTCTTTTGGTCATAAAGAGCCCAAAACCTCTCCATCCCCTGGGACAATTTAAAGCTGAGATCATATTCAGTAACAGAAATATCAAGAAAAGCATTGACATCATTAGTAGTGAAACCCATAGACTCTTTCACCAGGTTACGTGCCACATATCTCCAACCTGGGAATTTGTCTTGCTCCCCCTCCCATTTAATTCTCACCACATTGCGCCTCTTAAACACTGGCCCATCAAAGGATCTATTTAGCCCAGATGAGTTAGCAAACAGCCTCCTCCTTTCCCACACATTCACAGGTGCTTGGCTTCTCTCTTGCCCAACCTCTGGAGCAGCCTTACTGCCCCCACAGTCCCCTCTCCCATCCCCCCCACACCAGCATTCTCACCCCCCTGTACCCCTTCACTCACAGCCTCTCTCTCACCACTTGCCCCACTCACACCTGCACTCACACCAGCACTCCCACTCACACACTCTGGCTGCACAACAACATTAGCAGAGATATTAGAGGAAACATTAGAAGAAAAATGTTTCCCTTTTTCCATCTGCTCAAACCTTTCCCGGTTCTTATAAATCTCTTCCCATGGTTTAATTATAAGGAAAGTCTTTTTAATTTCTTCCTCCAGTTCCTCCAACTCTTTATTGTACATAGCAGTCTTTCTTATTCTCTGCCCTCTTAACTCTCCAGTCGCTTTGGCAGCCAAACTAAGTTCTTTTGCAATCACATTATTTAGTTCTTTTTTCCTCTGCTGCAAAAACTCCATAGTCTTTAGAGCTTTAGCAATTTCCTCCTGATTTACAGAGTCTTTAGAGGTGGAGACCCAGAAAAGTCTTTAGAGACACAGTCTGTAGCAGCAACAGTCTCATTAGAGGAAACCCCCTCCCCCACACAGGCAATTAAGGAAAAGTCAGTTTGTTTGTTACCTGCAGATTTCTCGTCCAGCACCTGTAAAGCCACAGTCTCTGCCAGGTAGCCACAGTCCATGCTTGCCTCCATTCCTCCCTCTGCTGAAGCAGCAGCAGTCGGTGCCATTTGTGGGGGGGTTCCCTGATTCTTTGCTGGAATCTTTCCTTTCTTACTGTCTCTGCTGGACTCTCTGCAGCTTTCACTGGGTGGGTGGAGCTTCCCCTTTGCTGTGCACAAGCCTGTCTCTGCTTCCAAAATGGCATCCTCCTTCCCAAGCACATGGCCGGCCTCCATTACTGCAATGCAGCTGGTACCTGCTTTCTCCCTCAGCTGGGGGTCACTGTCCATAGCAGCAGCTGCTTGTGTGTCAGTACAGCCGCTTGTACCTTCCTTTTCCCCAGGCAAAGCACCGCTCCCCTCTGCTCCCTGACTGATGCAAATACCAGACCAGGGGCTCCAGGCCTGCGCTGGCCACAGGACTTTCCTCCTCCATAGCTATGGGGGACCTGCTTGTTCCTTGGGGGGTGCTCTCTGGGACACAGGTAGCTTGGGATTCACCAACCTTTGCTGAAGCTCCAGATGTAGAGACTTGTAGTTCCGCAACATGTTGCACAGGGGGCTCAGATGCCGCAAACCCAGACAGACTTGACTCAGGGACCTCATCCAGCTTTTCTTCCTCCTCACTCTCCACAGACACCTCTTCCACCTCCTCCTCCTTTGGCAAAACTTTCCCTTTCTTGTTCACTTTCTTTACAGTAGCAGCCATTTTCTTTTCTGCACCAACTACAGCTTTCTGGCTTACTGCTCGCCTGCTGGATCCCAGCCTTGCTCGGGTATTCATTGCCCCTGCTTCCTCTGTTGGGGGCAACTTCTTACCCATTTCCAAAAATAAATAAATAAATCAAAAACAAAAAAAGAAAAGTAAAGGCTATAAAGCCGCAAAAACAGCTGAGAAATCAACCTCCCCAGACCCAGAAGGGCCTGGGTAAGTCAAAATCACAAGTTCTCTCTCAAAATCATGAGCTCTCTCCAAACACGTCTGCTCCCTACAGGGATTAGATAGGATCTGTGCAGCCACTGGGATAGAATACTCTGTTATACAGATAGCTAGAATCTCAGCTGCCATAAAGCAGGGCAGGACTGCTGCTTAAACTGTCACAGTTGCTGTTTTCTCCACTGAATAAGAGAATGCCAGTAATACTGTCCTAAAACCAGTTATCCCTGCTATGACTAACTTTAATAGTATCTGTCACTGCCTGAATACACAGGGTTTATTATTATAAATGCTTTAGGCTTAAACTCCTCTGTTTGCTCAGGAACAGGCTTTATTTGTGCTTTTTCATGCCCTCTTTTTGTATACACATCTAACAGAAAGAAATGGAGTGTTTAGTAAAAAATACAGTGCACAGCACGCCAGCCGGTGCATAGCATTTTTGCTACTGCTATTTAATTGCATATACAAACAAAATACTCACAGACTTTATTATAATGTAAGTTCAAAAAAATACTGGATTGATTACACGTAACCAGCTGGATAGTAGACTGCAGGTATAGAATGTAGGAGAGGTATTTTACCAATCAACAATGTAGTAACCTCTGCTGGTATGGACATTTTGTTTTAAGAGCTTTCCTACTATTTGCCTTTTGTCTAATGATTCATTATCCTGTTCCTGTTTCCTACTTCCTGTCTAAGTCGAGAGCAAATATAGAGCAGGCCAGTTTTACCTGCCATGTTTAATAAATGTACAGAAGTTACTGCGGTTGTCTGTCTACTTCACCTAAAATTACACAGCAGAACCATTTAACCCACTGCTATCCAAGCAGTTTGTCACAAACAGTCTTGTCATATCATGGTAATACCCCCTGACACTTCCAAAAAACTTCGAATTCTTATGTGAGCAGTGGTAACCGCAAGGTCGGCCCAGTCCTGTTCCCTGTGCTAATCTTCTTGCCGCAGGTCGTGGCAAATATAAGTTACATGTACGGGTGGCTCGGTGGGGGAACACGGAGGTAGGGGACCCGGAGGCCCCTGTGCAGATATCTGAAGACATTAGGTGGCTCAGCTGCAGTTGGTGACTTTTTATAGAGGCACAGGTCAAAGACACAGGCAGCACAGCAATGGGACATGTCAGTTGACTCCTGAAGCCACACAACTAACATTTTTTTACAAGGAGAGCAGGAGGAGTGATGTGGGTCCATTAGTAAAGAATTTATTACATAACTGATCAGTTGAATCAGTTGGGTGAGTCCAGGATGGTCCAGCAGCCAGTGACCTGCAAGTGTTGAACCCATGTCTCTCCATCTCACCCACCTTCTAGTACCTGCCCAGCCAGCATTTTAGGGTTAGTGGATGCATTTTAAAAGCCAGATTTGTGTGCCTGAGAACTTCTGCAGAGTGCTTTGCTGCTATCGGCGGGTGCACGGGTCAGTGGGCTTTTCAGTGGACTGTGTGGCCAATTAGTGTAGAGTGATCTGCTGCTGTCAGTGGGTGGGCGGATCAGTGGGCATGTCAGTGGTCTGTGTGGCCAATAAGAGGAGAGTGCTCAGCTTCTGCTACTGTCAGGGGGTGGGTGGGATGGCGGGTGGAACAGAGCTGTGTGCAGCCAATTAGTGCAGAGTGCTCTGCTGCTCCCTCCTCTCCGAGTCTTGTGTAAATGGTGAAGGTAGGCCCTGCAGGGTTGGGATTGAAGCCCGCTGCAGCCAGTAGTATGCAGAGTTCTTCTAGCCTGCACGCAGCCCACCCCTTTACTCTCACAACAGCTGTTTTGGGCCCACCCACTTGCAGCCAGGAAACATGACAGCCTGCTGCACAAGCAAATGAGCACAACTGCGGACACCCAAGTAAAGAAGTTATTTTTTATTTATTATTTATTTTCTCCACAGTTCATGAAAAAACAAACACATCACCTAAAATCCTACCCAGGCCCCATCAGCTGCAGGGTCTGCTTCCCCGGTAGTTACACCACTGTTTCTATCCACCCATTATGCAAGTTATCTTTATAAACACTGTTTAGTGTGGTCATTAGTTTTAACCAGGAATAATTGATGTAACTATTGATGAGTGTAATTTTTTTGCCAGGTGGCAAAATTCTGCATTTCACCCCAGCAGATGTTTTCACAAAAGGATTTATTGAGGACAATTAAGGATTTATTAAATCTTCATTTGGATCCAGTGCATGGTACTGATTCATTATTACAGAGAAAAAGAAAAACATTTTTAAAAATGTGGATTATTTGGATAAAATGGAGTCTATGGAAGACCGCTTTCTAGATGACGGGTTTCCAGATTACGGATCTCATACCTGTACTAGTTTTAGGATATTCACTGCAAATTGAGGAGCAATATGTCTTTTTATTCATAAAGGTCATGCTACACAGTGGGGCTCATTTATTACCGCAGTGCAGCACTGAAAAGTTGGCATAAGTTAAACTTTTGGCCAGCGCATGCTTATATTTAATAATGTAACACACATGCACATATGTTTTAAAGTGCAATTAATTTGCTACTTTGGATGCAGACATTTGAATTGCAGGAAACTGCGCATTTTCTGTCGCAAGACTGGTAATAAACTATGCGCACATACTAGCACTACTGGCCAGTATACCACACATTTGCGCACATGTCTTGGGCCATGCCCCAAGAAAGATGTCATTAATTGCGACATGCAGATAAGCAAAACCTTTTGCAAAAATAATCTTATATGGGCAATGTAATGAAAATGTGTCTGTTTGTCCTCACACAATGGCGCAAACATTTGGTGGCACTAGATGTGTTGCAATGTGTTAATACAGTAAATGAGCCCCAATATCTACTAGAGGCAAGTCTAAAGCACTGGAGTTTCTGAGTTGCCTTGAAAAGATTTAAACATCTTTCTCATATTAGTGGCTTCTTCAGCTCATTGACTTAAATACACCCCCCCGACACTTCTAGTTCTTAAGTACAGTATATCCCAGTCACCTATGTCAAGGAGATGCAAAAAAAAATGTTCATTATGTATATATATGCTTTATTCATAGACATTTTGGAGTGAATAATATTCTAATAATTTATAGAACCAAGCCTAACTCTGTGCTGCAAAAATATCTAGAAATGATCAATAGTTGAAGAAGTTTAACAAATATTTACACTTTCCCCAAGAATTTTTTACCTGAACAAACCAGACAATAATTCAGACTTAATGTTAAATGACAACCCTATATTTGTAAACTTTTTTCAAGCAAAGATTTCACACAACATATGCTGAACCATCTTTGCTGTACAGTTGAGTGGTCAAATACTTCCTCTTAAAAAATTTTAATTTAACTTGTTTTCTTATAATAATAAATGTATAATTTTGGTGGTCTATATTAGTTAAATTAAAATATACTGTAATAAACTGCAATGCGTTTTACCCTTGATTTCAATTTGAATTTAAGGAATGGTATTAATCAAATTGCTTTCTTTTACAACAACTGAATTTAAATTATTATTCTCCAGACCATTATTATTCTAGTGATAATGATTTTCTTGTTTCTAAAAGAAACATTAAACGTGTGAAACCTCGGCTAGTTGTCAATACAGATGTATTTATTTTCTGTTACATAATACTTACATAACGTTTTTATTACAATTCTACTTTATTAATATTAATAAAAGCAGAAATTTACTCTGTGATGATAATACATTTTGTATCTCACTGATTGAAATAGTTTAAATCCCCATTTAATTGAAGCAATTACAACTATTTCTTTAAAATGGAACACTATTTTACCCTAAATTACATACTGTAAATCAGTGGCTTTAAGGATCATTAAAATGTACATAGTACCCCTGTACAAAGTATATTGGCAAAAGAGTAGAATCATTCTTATCCGTCTTCAGTCCTTTTACTTTGATGATCTGTACCATACAATTATAGTAAAATATAGTCATTGCATTGTACAAATAAGTAAATTGTAACTTCAATTAAGACACAAAATTGTTATTGACAAAAAGTGGGAAACACTGGAGCAAAAAAAAAAAAAAAAACAACAAACAAAAAAACTGACATTTCACATTACCAAAAATAAAAATTTATACAAATGGAGTGGATTTAAAACACAGAAGGTGTTATTTACTGCATTTACTACAACATTTAAGTAATGGGACACTAATGCCAAATTTATGACATTTTGGGGCAGAAGAAATCACATTTCATAACTGAGCTTTCTGGAAATGTTCCTATGTGGCATCAAGCGATTTCACCTGCCGACTCAGTGCTGGGGGACACCCTATCCCTATGTTTTTCTGGTAGGTGTCTATCAAGGCTCATACTGCTGCTACTCTTAATACTGCTGCATTGTCAGGGTCGGACTGGCCTACCGGGGCACCGGGAGGAATCCCGGTGGGCGCCAGCTTTGGTGGGCCCCTTGGACCTATACTTAATGACCTGCGACTGCATTATAAAAATTATTTATTTTGTGTTCAGTGTGCGGTGCGAGATGTTATGGAAGGAAATGGTATACTCCTTTCGTATTTGGAATGCAGCATGCAGGCAGCGTGTGGGCCTCACCAAAATCAGAAGTGTTTGGCAGTGGGCCCACGCCTGCCTGCCTGAGACTGCCAGTACTGCTGTGGGGTTGAAGCCGAGGCTCAGGCTGCTGCTGACTGAAGACGCCGCCGCTGTTGTCACGTGATGTGCGTGTGTGTCATCATTTGCTATTGGCTGCAGGCTGCACGTTAAATGTATGATTGAGGCAGGAGGCAGCCAACAAACCTGACATGCGCATTTAGGTGCAGATTTTTCGTGCACATTCTGGAACTGGAAGCGACGATCGTAGGTTTGATATCCTCCTCTCATCTTCTTCTTTACATCAGTTCAGCAGGCACCGCACCAGGCAGCATCAGCTTGACAGTGGCACTCCCTGTCCTCCTAATTGGCATAATATTAAAGGCTATTGTGATACTAAACTCTATAGTTAATATAGGTATGGGTATATAGAATTTTAATTAAAAGTAGGGAGGGGTGTGTGTGAATGCTGGGTTTTCATTTGGAGGGGTTGAACTTGATGGACTTTGTCTTTTTTCAACCCAATTTAACTATGTAACTATGTAACTATGTAACTATTGGCACGTCATATCTAAACAACCAAGGACTGGCTGACTTCACTGATTCTGAAGCCTCCAATTGAACCCCTTGTTGCTTCATCACAGAAGGTACTGACATTTGGTCTAAGTCTAACTAAACAAAAATAAAAAAAAATATTAAAAAATTTCTTAAAATGTTCTGTGTGTCACTGACTTTTACTAGGGTGAGGATGAACAGAAAAAAAGTTGCAAGGGGGTATTATGCCTTTAAGTTAACTTCTACTATGTTATAAAATGGACAATTCTTAGCATCGTTTCAATTGGTCTTCATTTTGTATAATTTTAAAATTATTTGCCTGTTGCTAAGGTAATTCAGACCCTAGCAACTAGATCAGAGCTGAAATTCAAAACTGGAGAGCTGAACAAAATGCTAAGAAATAAAAAAAACACAAATAATAAAAAAAATGAAGACCAATTGCAAATTGTCTTAGAATATCACCCTCTGGGTCATGCTAACATTTGAATGGGATTCTGTCATAATTTTTATGGTGTAGTTTTTATTTCTAAATAACATTACTTACACTGCAAATACATTACTCTAATATATAAAATTTAATTCCTGAACCAACAAGTATTTTTTGGAACTGTAATATTAGTGTGTAGGTGCATCTCAGGTAATTTTGCCTGGTCATGTGATTTCAGAAAGAATTTTAAAAATCAGCATCTAAAAGTTGTCAAGTCATGTCGAAGTCAATGGGAGTTGTCCTAGGCAAAATTGAAGCCATTTTATTTTAATTCAAAGTCTTCAAGCTTGTAAACTCGCAAATTAAAGTTTTTAAAGCTTATAAACTTGAAAAATTCAAGCTATTCAGGTTTTTAAGTTTATAAACTCAAACAATTAGAGGCTTTTGATTTTTTCACAATTGTATTCAATCAAGTTTTTTACAGTCAGATTTTTTCATAAATGAACATTCAAGTTTTTTTAAAATTTGAGTTTATTCCAAGTAAAAAAACATCACAAACCGCCAAATCTCTACAGACAACCACCCACTTATATCATATTCTCTACAGATATGGGACTCCCTTAAGACCAAAATCAAGTTGAAGTCGGAGGAATCACTGCTCACACCCTTAAAGCACAATCCAGATTTACCTCCTGGACTACAAAATGGTTATTTTAAGAACTGGAACGAAGGACAAGTGTATTTCATATCTGCCCCACTGCTACACTCCCCAAATGTTAACAAATAAGGGAAAACTCACCTACTCACCCGCATAACGAGCACTTCAAATATCAACAGGTCTCAAGCTTCATATCACAAACTGTTAGGGCCACTACAGGTAACCAACTCTACACAAACTTTGAAAATAAAGGCAGACAAAAACAACTTCCACATCGCAAAATTTCTGCAATCTATCGGATACTTTTGTCCCAATCTGCAACTCCCCTACAAAGTTTATCTCACTTCAAAAAATGTGGGAAAGCTCTGAACAAAACTTTTACTGATCAAGAAATAGAGGGGATCATCCTGAAATCCTTTACAGGACAAAGGAGCTGCCGAATTCAAGAAAACAACTATAAAATCATCACAAGATGGTATAACACACCCTTTAAATTGAACAAAATATTCCCAGGTACCCCAGATAAATGGTGGTGCTGCGGCTCCTCTTCGGGCACATTACTACATTTAATGTGGGAGTGTGCAGAGATACAAACGTTTTGGACTAAATTGATCAACATTTGCAACACTGCACTACAATTGACAATACCAAAAGACCCAGCAACTATTCTACTACACCATAATGAATACTCTCTTACAAGAAATCCCTAATGCAATATGCTTTGAACACGGCCAAGATAATAATCCCGCGGAAATGGAAATCGATAATGGTACGTACCTACAATAGCTGACTGGAGGACATTTGCAAATATGAAGACTTACTCGCAGAATTGGCTAACCCAAAACTGAACCATTGGGCAACTTGGGTACACTGGCTTAAATTCATTGGAACTACCTAAGAGGGAACTCAATAAGGGATTAGATATTACAGGAACTATAATAGACTCTGGAACCTGACAGACCATGAAATTAAGTGATATAATGTTTACTGTATAAAGGTACATGATACTTCCCATCAATTTTCCCACCTAGCAGACATTTTACTAAGGAGATCATAGAGTTTACTGGACAAAGTGACCAACTGCTTATAGATTGGAAATTTAGATACATATTATGATACAGACCTCACAGCCTGGAATAATTGTATGTATAGAATATAACCACATCATTTCTATATTTTATTGCCAGACAATATTATTAACAGAAATACACTGTATTCCTATTCTTGACATCATGACACGTACCACATTTTAGGATCTATCTATCCACCCATTATGCAAGCCATAAACATAGTGTAAAATGTATCTTTATAAACCCTGCATAGTGAGGTCATTTGTTATGACCAGGAATAATTGATGTAACTATTGATGGGTGTAATTCTTTGCTAGGTATGGATTTGTGACAAAATTCTGCATTTCACCATCGGCAGATATTTTCATAAAAGGGCCCAATGAGGACAAATGTGTTTCCTGAATTTTTTGCAGTTTTGTTAAATTTCTGGCAAAGCAAAATGGGACAGATTTGCTTGTCACTAGATGGAACTCAAAGCTTACATGTCACAAGAAGCAGCACCTCCTTTAACATTTACTGTAAATAGTCATGGAACTCCTTGGAAACTTCCAATATTTCTATATTTTACAAGTGGGCTACAATATGCTCTCCCTGTCATACATATTTAACTAAAATGCACTAACTGTACCAAAGACCCCATCAATTTGTCAAGGGAATCAAGTGTAATATATAAAATGTTTGCTTAATACTTGTACCTGTACACTATTTTGACAGTTAAAGCAGGGCCTAAACAAATGGAAGACATCATCAGGGACCAAAGCTCAGGCTTGGGTGCAGTTAGGTCCATGAGGAATGGAGTGAATGCTTCTGTTCCTGTACCTTTGTGCCTTGACCATATCCTTTAAATTCTTTATACCCGGCCAGCCCTGACTGTTCCCTGTACCTACCTTGCCTGCCTTATTGAACCTGCATGTGTCTGAATAAAGTATTAACCTGTTTTCTAGTACATACTTTCCAGTATCCTGCTTATACCCCAGTGCGTCCACACGTCCAATCTGGAGGCTTGCAGCTCTTTCAACAGGGAACACACAGGGGTAACATTTGTTTTTTCACCATTACAAAAGGACCAATATAGGTATAGTGTACCACATTTATTCTCAAATAAAAATCTTCTTACCACAAAAAGTATATTTTTTAAAATTGCACTTTAAATGTATCAGTTCTGACAATATTCGTAACTGGGTGACAATATTCATGTGTTTAAAAAATTCATACATATAAAATATTAAACATTCTATTGATTTTTATTTTTAATAACTAGATTGAGTCGGGTAGATTATAATTCAAAATGAATGTTTGACAGACCCAATTGGTGAGAAAATGTATTTTCTAAATTTATTCAAGATATTCAAGCCTTAAAACTGTTGCTATAGGAACAAAGTAATTTATTGATGGAACAATGAGTAAATGTGTAATTAGCAAAACAAAAGCCAAATTAATTAATTTAATTAAAAAAAGTATTTCCACATAAAAAAACATGTAATTTTATTATGTATCAGTGTTAACTTCCAGTAGTTTTTAATACAGTACAATTTAATACAGTTTTAATACAGTAACATTGTAGATGGTTAAATGCTGTACTAGTTGATTCAGAGGAAGCCTCTCCAATATGCCCCAGAGGGGGTAAAATTCCCTCCTGACTCCCAAGAAGGCAATCAGGAGTTAATTTTAGTAACTTTGTATTTCTTCACTTTCTAAAAAGACATTCAACCCTTTCTTGAAACTATATAATGTATCTGCCAATACAACAGTCTTATCTTTAGATGGAATCTCCTTTCTTTTAATGTGAGTGGATGGCCTTGTGATGGTTGGAAGGATCTGCTAGTAAATAAAGCATCCTGGAGTTTATTATATGCTCCAAATGAATATTAATGCATAGTTATCCTATCTCCCCTTAAGCACCTCTCAATGCGACTCAAGCTTGGTCAGCCTCTCCTTATTACTGAGACCTTCCAGCTTTGCACCCTAGGCACGTGCCTACTCTGCTTACCCCTAGTTCCTGAGTACTGTATATTCTAGATGAGGCATTTCCAGTGATTTGTATGAAATTCTACTCCCAGGAATCTACACCCCTTTTAATAGAGGACAACCCTTGCTGGCCTTTGCAGCTGCTAACTGACTTTCTTGTAACAGCTTAGTTTATTATCCCCATGGACCTTATCCATGAAGGATATATAACTTTATCCTTGTTAAAGTATAAGTGGATTGCATATTTTTTTTATCACTAATGCATAAGAATGCTGTCTGTGCCACTGGAGGCTTTGCGTCCAATTACCCAATTAGGGGTTATTTATCCTGTCTCCTTCTTTACTTTGTTGCCTTTCCCCTGTGATCAATCCTCCTGAATCCTCAGTTACTGCATCTTGAGTTTCAGAGTTACTGTATCCTAAGCTCCAGAGTTGCCATCTCATGTGTTCCAATTTGTCTGCTCCTCCCTTGCTCTTTTATACATATTCAGATTTCCTGATTTTGACCCCTGGCCTGTTTTTTTAGACTTGTTTGCCTACTGCCCGCTCAGACAATTTCTTGTTTTATGGTCTTGTAACAGTACCTTTAATTCATTCTAATATCCATACAGTTGCTTAAGCCTTAACTCCCTCCCCTGATCTATAGCACAGTGAGCCCACCCTATTCTGAAAGGGTTTTCATTCCCCAGAAAGGGGATTTTTCGAACTGTTAGATTTTTCGTGAAAACTGTTGAATTGCTCGATTTTTTCATGAAAACTTTAGAATTTCACGATTTTTTGTGAACTTTCCGATTTCACAAATTTTTGCAAATTTTTCCTTGTTCCGCAAATTTTGCAGGAAATCCGCTAAGTTTTCAGCAAAGCAAAACGGGAGAAATTCGCCCATCGCTAATGGTAACGTTAATGGGGAGTACGCTATATTTGGTATAGCCGGGATAGTACCCCTCTTGTATATGGGTAGGTGTACTATTTTCCTTATGCTTGGATTTCAAATAATGCTGTATCTGAAGGTATCAAAATACTTACTCGAGTGGAGGGGAGTTAAGGTGTTTGATCCTGTCCAATTGTATTGAGCCTGTCAGCCCATACAAGTGTTTCACCATTGTAAAGCCTTTAGATTCCCACCATCTAAAAACCTTCCCTGTAAACCTGGTTGGAAATCTAGGTTACCTGACATAGGGGCAGCCAGTAAGTGTTGAGATATTACATTTGTTCTATGTTTTATATTGTCCCATATATTCAGGGATTTTTTCATCATTTGGGACAAATTATCAGGTCTTGTCACATATGGTATCTATGGGGCTGCAGCGAGTTTAGCAGGTTCAATTAGTGATTCTTCCATGGTTACCCATTTTGGTGGTGGGTGGGCAGATAGTAACCAAATGATTGCAAGTATTTACCAAAATCTGGCACCCCTAGGCCTCCCCTTGATCTTTATACTGTCATGGTAGCTGTCATGGAGACTCTAGAGGGGTTTGGCTTTCCATATAAACCTCATGATTTGTCTTTGTAAATTTGCTATATCTGCTCTGGGTATTAGGATTGGTAGGGTCCTGAAATAGTAGAGGATCTTAGGTAGAATAGTCATTCTAACAGCATGTGACCTATGCACGATATTTGATACTTGGACCATGTCTCTAACGTTTCTGTAGTTACTTTCCATAGCAGGGGGTAGTTGGTTTTATAAAGATCATGTAGCTGCGAGGTTATTTTAACTCCTAGGTATTTAAGATGTTGAGGTTGCCATTGGAAATTGAAGTTAAGATTGAGGAATTTAACTGTTGGGCCCTAAAAAATTCTGCAAAGGTGTTGAATATATGGAGGAGATTGGGTAAGGTGGTAAGCAGTTGTGTTATTAACATAAGGCTGTCATCTGCAAATAGACATAGTTTGTGATTGTCCTGCCCTAAGCCTCTGACATTGGCATCACCCATGAGTTGTGCTGCTAATGGCTCTAGTGCTAGAATAAAGACAATAGTGGACAGAGGGCAGCCCTGTCTCGTTCCGCCTGACAAAGAAAAGGGGTCTGAGAAATATGGGCCCCATCATACATATGCCTACGGATAATTGTATAGGACTTTGATAACATGTTAAAACTTTTGCTTAAATCCCCATTTCTCTTAAATATAATGCAGGTATGGCCACAAAATTGAGTTAAATGCTTTTTTCAGGTCAATTGACAGCACCATGCTTGAGATATTCTTTGATTGGATTATGTGCATAAATGCTAAGGCCCTCCTTATGTTGTCTGATGCCGGACATTGTGGAGTCTATTATAGTCAGTAGAAATCTTCCACTTTCTAGTTTAGTTACTTTGAGGCTTCAAAAGTTTTATTTTGCTTGTAAATGCACAATAAATTCAGAGTAAATGAGGATTTTAAAGTTTTCCTATCATTTCTTTTTTGATCTTTTAATAAAAGTAGGCATGATGTTTTTATTAAATAGTTTAGTTGTGGTTCAAAAAACCTCTAAAACTACACAAATTTGAATTTTACCAAATAGGCCTCTTTTAGCACATTAGTAAATGATGCCCTGTCTGGAGTACCCCAACTATTGCTAAACTTCAATTCCCAGCATGTTACCTATTAGAAAAATTTCGATTACAAAATTTGTCAACTGCAACCTTCTAAGGCTCTATAAAATTCAATATGTGATGCAATATCAACCTCCAAGCTATTTTTTAATACAATTTCAAAGAAAGAAACAGTCCAGCTCATTTATAAACAGAGGGCAAATTTGCGCCTTGGCAGTAACCCATGGCAAGCATTAAGATGATTGCTTTTAGTGTTCAACCTGCAGCTGACTGAAAAAAAGCTAATAGTTGCTATGGGTTAATGCCCAGGTGCAAATTTGCCCTGTGTTTATAAATAAGTCCCAATCCCCCATATGTAATATAAGGCACTAAGTTTGCCCATGAGCAGTAACCAATAACAACCAATAAGATGATTGCTTTTGAACAGGTGACCAGTAAATGCTTCCTGCTGATTGGTTGCTATGGGTTACTACTGCTGGGCAAACCTACTGTTATTTATTAAAAAAACCCCAATGTGTTATAAGGTCCTTAAAAGGACACCATATTAGGAAACATACTCATTAACTAGATGTTGCGTCTTCTATCAACAAAACTGGTAAGTAAATATATGCAATTACAGTTATGGGATCCATTATCCGGAAGCCCATTACCCAGAAAACTTCAAATTATGGAAGGGCAGTAGACTGCCATTTCATCAAAGTTTAAAAAAAAATTATTTCCTTTTTCATTGTAATAATAAAACTCTACCTTGTACTTGATCCACACTAATATATAATGAATCCTTATTTGAGGCACAGCAGTCTTTTTGGGTTTAATTAATGTTTAAATTATTTTTTTTTAGCAGACTTACATTATGGAGACCCAAAAACCTCTCATCTAGAAAACCCCAGGTCTCAAGAATTCTGGATAGCAGGTCCTATACTGTATTTCAATGCTAGTAAGTTTCATTTTTAGAAATGTGCGTTGAGTGTTGGGGGAAGCAAGCTTCTGCATGGTCTTCTTGGAGACAAAGAAATAGCTGCATGTGTTATTCCCATTACAAGCAGACTTCTAAAGCAGTTCAGATTCATTTACATAGTGGATGAATGTTTGTGTTGAACTACTTAACGTAGACATTTTTCCATTCTGACATGCCCTGAAGCATTCCGAAGCACCAGAACCAACCCTAGCAATTTAAGCATGTTTTCTTTTTATGTTTGGTCATTTTATTAAGTCATCAATACAGAATAATACAAATATGTTTCCCCAGTGGGGCATGCAGAAGCAAAGAATCTAATTTATTCCGAATCTCACAACTGTTTCCCATGATATCACATTACACCAATTACAGTCACAACATGTTATTGCAAATTTAACATATCTATCATCTACTGTATCTATCCATCTAACTTTTCCCTTTTGTAAGGATATAATGTAAAAATAGGTTTTTGTGCAAATTGCATTCCAGTACTTTTATAAATTGCTGCCTTTCCTGAAAACTTTTTTCCAACTTATTTTTAATTTAACTCCTCTGAGTGCCAAGGGAAATCGTTGCAAACAGGTTTAGAATGTCAGGGATTCACCAGGGGCATTACAGTTTATCAGGCATGAAGTTAATAGTTGTCTCATTACTGTCAGCAAATCAAAGATATTCCATAGATGGCAATCCCATTTAACACAAGTAAGTTGTATTTACAAATGACCCTTGAAAGGTCGAAAGCTCAACTGTTTCCACTTTCTCTGCAAAAGATAGTCATTAGCAGGACAGAAGCGGGAATATTCTTTTTCTCAGTGTTAAGTATCTGCATAGTAAACCTTAATAAGTGCTAGGATTTATGTTATCTACACAGATTGAAACATGTGAGGTGTTATTTTAAACATAGAAAAAAGGTTTCTAACAAAATAACACTCTCTAAAGACTAAAGTTCCTGTCGGAATGTTAATAGATGTCTTTATATTAAAACCTGTGTCATTTATTTCTCACTGTGTAAACTGCTTAGTTAAGTTAACAATTTGCTATCAATGTTGTAGTAAAAGTATGGGATCTCTTATCTGGAAAACCAATATCCCAAAAGCTCAAAATTATGGGAAAACCATTTCCTAAAGACTCCATTTTATCCAAATAATCCAAATTTTAAAACATGATTTCGTTTTTCTCTGTATAATAAACCAATACATTGTACTTGATCCAAATTGAGATAAAAAGCCCCAGTGTAACAACTCACCCTGGTGCTCTAGTATTGTGGCGGGGACGCCCACCACGCCATCGGCGGGACGCCCGCCATGCCGTTCCTCTTCTTCCAAAATGCCGGCTTCTTAGGGCGCGCGCAGCACGCATCTCTTCTTTTTATAGGCGCATTGGCGTATGACGTCAGCGTGCAATGGCGCGAAATTCATATGTTTTTTAAAGGGACATTTTGTATTTACTCATTGTCCATTATATGATCATTCTTATTGAGTTCCTGGTGCTTCTGATCTGTGATCTTGCCTATTTTCTGATACCTGTTGTGACCCCTGCCTGTCTTGACAATCCTGACTTCTGAAATCCTGACCCTGTCTGGTAACTGACTCTTCTATATCTGCATCCCTTCTGATTGATCTCCTGGTTTGACCCTTGCCTGCCTGACTCCGCTTGTACTCTGCCTGCCCCAACCCGGCCAGTTTTGACTATGCTTTCTGTCTAGGCCTTGTACTGCGACCTTCTGCTTTTTCTGCTTTTTTCTTTATGTTCGTGCCCCTTTGCTTGTCCAGAACCTTTAGCTTGGCACCTCTCTTAATAAGAAAAGATTTTCACTGGCACACAGGATTTTTAGCCCTTGCAATTTTTTAATGCAGTACAGGTGCAACGTTTCGGGGCCACGCCCCTTTGTCAAGGCGTGGCCCCGAAACGTTGCACCTGCACCTGTGCCAGTGAAAATCTTTTCTATGGAATTTTGAGGTGGCCGAAGCCTCTATCGTTGTGCACCAGGTGATTAATACATGAAGGGTGGTGTTGGTGTGCGGTTAACCGAAATTCCTTGACCTCTCTTAATAAGACCTGGTGGCATCCGATTAGCCAAGGGCTCTTCCCGAGGTGAAAGTTAGCTGTTAGAGGCTGAAGAAAGAGCTGAGACCAGGGTGCTTGGCATTGGTTCTGGATTTAGGGTGCTCACTGGAATAACCCCCGGGCCGGTGCAGTTTTCTGCTGATAGGAGCACCGGACCGGGGTTTCAGGTAAGTCAATACAATCACTTTTGAGTGCCTAACATTTGGCACCCCCAAGTGCACAAAGCTTTTCCTTCTTCTTTAAAAGTCTGAATAAAAAAGTACTCCAACTCAGACCTGTTCATGTAGAAGTCAATGACAGATGTCCTGTTCACAATTGGAAGATATCCTGCTCTGCACTGGGGGGTTTTTTCGTTAATCCAAAGACTTTGTGGTTCTCAGGCAATAATGCAAAAATTTGCAGGTTTCGAGCATCAAATCCAAAAAAGTAGCAGTTTTTGGTGATAAATCCAAAACATTTGCATGATTTGTATTTTGTTTATTTTATTGAGTCTTTCCGCGTACAAGTGGTTGGTCGGAGTGAGAAAATTTGGTAAATAACCCCCTGTATATGAAGTGCACTGTATACCTAATCAAATGTCCCTGCAGCAAAGGTTATGTGACAAACCTCAAAACACAGGTACAGTTAAGGACTGGGAAACACAAATGCTCCAATAGGACATATGGCCACACAAATAAAATAGGCAGGCAAACATTTCTATGATGCAAAATGTGATCCTGCTAGCCTACAGTAGCTGATAAAGGAAGTGAGGCTACCTGGAAGGTGGAAAGCATTTATTTATTATGGTATGAGTCGTTAAGTTATTTACATTTTTATGATTTAATATGCAGTATTTCTTTTCAGATTTAATGTCTTTTAATATGCAGTATTTCTTTTCAGATTTAATGTCTTTTAAATGGACTGATAACATGGCCTCTTGGGTAGATATTAATTGATATCTGTATCTACCTGATATTGACATGGGGGACATGGGTAGATTGCTGTAGTTCATCTTACATGTAAAGGTTATTCTTTATGTGAAACATACTACAACCATTCTTTTCTTTTTTTAAACACTTACTTAAATTTGGTGTTGGTCTACTCAAGCCCAATCAGAGGGGTTAAAAAGAAGGAAACTGCAAGCAATTTATGTAAACCCTGCACACAAATTTAATTAAAGGAACAGTAACACCAAAAAATGTAAGTAATGAAAATATCATGTAGCGTTGCCCTGCATTGGTAAAACTGATGTGTTTGCTTGAGAAACACTACTAAAGTTCATATAAACAAGCTGCTGTGAAGCAATGGTGGAAATTGAAAAACGGCTATATGGCACAGGTTAACTAATAGATAACAGATAACACCATTAGACAGACAGAGCTTATCTGCTATCTGCTGTGTAACCTGAGCCTTTTCTCCTTTGAATGGCTGCCCCCATTGCTACACAGCGGCTTATTTATATAAACAATAGTAGTGTTTCTGAAGCAAACACAGCAGTTTTTCCAGTGCAGGGCAACACTGCATTATATTTTCATTACTTTAAAATACTTTTATTTTTTGACGTTACTGTTCCTTTAATGAACAGGCTCTTTAAACACATGCCACATTGGTTATTAAAAATGTAAGGTCTCTTACTGGACTGATCACAGCTCCAGACAAAGTGCATGCCAGCTCTGTGTGAAATGCAAGTGTTCCAGCTCGTGACATTTTGGACGCATGCATCAAATTTGACTCGATGCTGCATTGGATTTTTTTGAGGTTCACCTTCATTTAATCATTGCCTTATGTTCAAATTCAGGTGTTAATCCCATAACTGTAAACTTCTTACTGAAAAAGTTCTGTTTGCTCCAAAAGATTACGACACCTTCAAGCACTTCGATGTGCAAAGCTCAATTAGTATTCGCAATGCAATATATTACATTGCAAAATTATTCTATTCCATTTTATAATGACTTTTATTACATTCCCCCCTTCAATTTTTTTTTTATCATTCTGTAGATGCTTTAATAAAGAATATCATTATTGTGATGGAACATGTGTGCTCTATAGTTAGTTACTTGTTTTGCGTTAAGAGAGTGAGATTAAGCAGTTGTAGCAACAATTCATGAAATCTATTCATTGATGAGTAAATTAATGATTAGTGAAAATTTTCACTCGATTTTTCCTCGAAAAAGACAACCATAGACTCCAATGATTTTTTCATGCTTTATCTTGAAAAGTTCAGAATAGTTGGATTTTCGTGCTAATTCCAGCGCAGACCACAGAAACTTCCAAATAGTTGTTACTACTCCATTCCAGAATTTGCAGTCTGCCCTCCTAGCCTTTTAAGGGTATGCACATGCACAGGGCATTGTGCAGTTATACTTAGGGCATATTTATCAAGGGTCGAATTTCAAATTGAAAAAACTTTGAAATTCGAATTCAAAAAGACCAACTGAAATGAAGTTGAAGGTTTTTTTTAGGTCGAATAGGTCAGTTTTTGATCAAATAGGTCGATATTCGGAATTGTTCGAATCAAATTAATAGCGTAATCGATCGAATTTGATTCAAAGTTTTTCCCCCCAAAAACTTAGATTTTTCAAAGTCCACCAATTGACTCCATATGGGTTCTAGGAGGTCCCCCTTAGGCTAAAACAGCAATTCGGCAGGTTTTAGATGGCGAATGGTCAAAGTCAAATTTTTAAAGAAACAGTACATGATAAATTTCGATATTCGAATTTTCGAATTTTTTTCAAATTCAAATCAAATTTGGACTAGTCCCTAGTCACAAGTACACAAAAAATAGCTCGAAATTTAAATTTTTTTACATTTGAAAATTCACCTTGACCTTTGATAAATCTGCCCCATAGCGTTCCTGGAAACACCATGATTCTTTGGCTCTGATCTCAGTTTTTGGTTTTGGACTTTGACAAACGATCTTCCCTTTTGGTACCTCGCTCGGCTGGACTGATTTCAAGGCTTGACTCGGCTTGTTATAGAAACAGAGTTTGTGCTACTGCCACATTGTAACAAGTATCTATGGTACCACTCAATAAATAAATATTGAATAAAAAAATACAAAATTGTAGTAAAGAATAAAGGAGAAAACACTCACAGTTCACCTCAGTACAGTGTCCAAAAAGAATGTGAGGGTCTCCAATAATAAAGAAACAAATGTAAAAAGTAGAAAAATTTATTAGGACATAAAATCTAACGCGTTTCGTGCCTATTGGGGCACTTACTCATAGCCTATGAGTAAGTGCCCCAATAGGCACGAAACGCGTTAGATTTTATGTCCTAATACATTTGACTACTTTTTACATTATTGGAGACCCTCACATTCTTTTTGGACACAGTACTTTTGACTCGGCTTGTTCTCTGACTTAAGTTTCCTCTATTCCTGGTTTAGCGCAGTTGCTTGGACAGACTTCCTTGGTAAAGATTTGGCTTTCTCCTGTTCATTATGAGTTCTATGATCTTGATTGATTGTTGTTGCTGCCTAGTTCAATATTAAGCACTGGTGTTATTCCTGCTATAAATACTGTGTTATAATCCTTGCTGAACTGCAACACTCACCCTGCTAACTGTTTCTATTTCTGCAACACTATTCTGGCTAAAGACTGTCCTAATACCCTTTGCTGATCTGTGTTACCCTGCAAGCCAATCCTAGCAAAGACTGTATTGTTGTTCCTGGATAGGTCGGTCCTCCTCTTGTCCTTGAGTCTGTGCATACTTACCTCCAAAAGGAACCTCTGCATCAATTACCAAGCAGAAAGAAGTAATCATTAAGATCACGCATCTCTAATGAAGGATGATGATGAAAGTTACTTCGCCAATGTAAGCTGTCCACCCATAAGTTATGCCTGCGCCCATCGATGAAGTGCCAGCGTTAGTCACTTCTCCCTTTAGTAAATCTGCCCATATGGTTTCATGATGGTCCAGAAATCTGCTTTGTTATTGAACCTCAAGTATAATGCACCTATCTTTATTTTTCATTTTGCACATGTACTTTTCAATACTGCTTTCCCATATGTTTTAATACTTGGTGTAAGTTTTTTGTTACAGTTGGTGAGTAACACAGCATAATATAGCACTGAACCATAACATGGGAGTGATCAACATACACAAATACTGATAAATACAAGTTTTTAATCCATCTTTTCCTAGAATATTTAAAAGTTAATAGTTTTCTATACTGTATGTGTACATCCAGTTCTATGTGACATATAACCTCATAACTCAGAAATATAACCTCACAGATATGCTATAAATGTGTGGCACAATGTGAATTAAAATATATCTCAGGTTTGAGACTTAACCAAGATAGAAAATACAGTGGATCAAAGCGTCTGCGCTGGCTAAACCAGCAGGGAAATAAGTGATGACTGCCTGAGGCTGTGACTTAAAAACAAAATTTCTGTTGCTTTCAGCTGAAATCATCTGCATAATATATTGTACACAGGGATGATTGCTCTAATGATATGAGCAGCTTTGAAAGGTGACACTTTCACTTTAAATATTGAGCTAGAGGATTTTAGCTGAACTGAGACAGGTTTGCTAGGCAACTTTAAATTACCGCAGCAAATCATACAACTGTGAGAAATAGCTATACTTAAAGTGGATTACAAGTGAAGTTGGTTTTAGAAAAAAAGAGAATTACTTATGATAAACATTTCTCCTTAACAATTACTAATACAATTAATAATGTACATTCCTTCAGTCCAAAAGGTGTTAAATGCAGTGAAACCTTATAACATATTCACATGCCCCACACAGCTGTAAACTGTAGCATTTGCCTGATTGCTGAAAATGAGAGATTTTAAGGGGCCTATGTAAGAAATTTTGTAAAATTATTAACGTGGAAAAAGCAACAAAAATGTGGCACTAAATAAATGGCAAATTTATAAATGTGTGTATTTACTTTTATGCCGCTCTGTCTCTATATTTTACACCAATGCAGATTTTTTTGTAAGTCATTAATGCATAGGTGGCCACTGGGACATAATTTGAATGTTTTGCAGCATAAATGATGTTTTCATATCTTTTATAGCTTTGTAACGCTAATCTGGGCTATCCAGACCACAGGGAGTTAAGTGTTCAGCTAGTGATATAAGATAGAGTCCTGCAGCGGGTCGGGTACCCGCGGGTTACACGCGGGTTACACGCGGGTTACCCGCAAAAACCTGTGGTACCCTGCGGGTTGCGTTTACAAGTTCCAGGTGCGGGTATGCCCACGGGTCAGCGGTTCTGTGGGTTTGGGGGTTGCAGGTCGGGCTGCAGGTCTTCTCAATATCGATATTCACTCCTTTTTTCTGGTCACTTCTACTTCCGTTGACGTCACTTCCGGTTTACAATGACAACACTTCCTGTTGTACTTCTTTTTTTTCTGATCATGTCTACTTCCGATGATGTTACTTCCGGTTTACAATGACAGCACTTCCTGATTCTTGATGGTCAGCGGGTCGCGGGTCCAGGTTGCGGATAAGGTACTTGCGGGTAGGGTCGGGTAGCGGGTCCAAGCGGGTAAGAATGCGGGTTGCGGGTCCGGGTTGCAGATTGCAGGTACGGGTCGGGTTCGGGTCCCAAAAAATGGACCCGCGCAGGACTCTAATATGAGCATGGGTTACATTGCGACTCACACATCAGGATCAGGACCTTCGCTAAGTGGAAGTTTCTAGCTAATTTATGCGCGCGATTCACCGCCGGCGAAAAAATTTGCGAAGCGCCCACAAAAATTCGTTGGCGTCAAAAAATTTTCAGAAAAAAACTGACCCGGCGCCGAAAATGGACACCGACGTTGAAAACCTTTCGCAAATTTTTCGGCGAAGCGAAATGGCGCAAATTCGCCCATCACTAGAAGTTTCCCATAAAGATGTAGTGGGACTATAACGCTCAGACTACTGTACATAAAAATAGCAATGATTGTACGCCAGGAGGTTCTTATGGTAAAACAAAAAGGATGGTTTATAAGTCCAAGACAATAACCCCAGGTTTACTCACATAGATTTGAGGTATTAGCAGGTGTAACATCAGATGTTGGCAGAACAGGCAGATGACACAGCATAGAGAATGTGACTCCCATAAGACATTGTAGTCAAAGAGTACATCAATTCCGTCAGGCAGACATACCTCAAAGTGGTCCGGATCCCGCCCAGTGGAGTGGTCAGGGAGAAGAAGTCTAAGCCTGATCCCTGCAAAGAGAAGAAAAATGAAAGAAACTTGTTTTGGTAGTTTGATATTTTTAATTTGCCACCCCCGCTTGATGACAATTGACAGTGGTACTCGTATGGAATCTCAAAAGACCGATTTATCACCTGCACTTGTTGGTTTATCACTTCTCAATAACTATGGAATTCTCTTTGAGACTCGATTAATAAAATGAATTAAAACACCTTCAAATCTGTGTCAATCAATTGATGGCTATAATAATTAAAGTAATTAATTATAAAGTGCAAGTGCTTTTCTTATTGAAAATGAATTGATTTAAATAAATTACTCTATAATTAGTTATTTCACTCCAATCGTAATCCACTCTATGCGAATTTCTTAATTCCAAAGTTAATTCTGTGCTCCACAACAATCAAGACGCCATTACTTGAGTGTAAAGTAATCTTATTAATAATTGCTTAAACCTATAATGAACTTATCAAAGTGCTAGTGCTTCTAGGTGTTGGTATTGGTCCGACCCCATTTCTTGTCCCATGAAATTCATAAATTAATAAAGTGACCCGTGCCAATAAGTTAGTATAATTGATTTAAAATCGAGTTATTGAGTTCATATATCTGACAACGAAATCAGAAATAAATAGCAGGTGGATTTGCTCCCATAGAATCTAACTCAGTTTTTTTCTAGTCCCTGGGAGAACACCACAAAGCGGGAGAAAGGCAGAAGCTGGAGGGCTGCAGTCTCAAATTTTAAATCTTTCCCTCTTAGATGGAAGAAGCTTAAATATCCTATACAACCGCAAACCCCCCCAGTCCTTGGAATGGAAAATAGAATTAGAGAAGGTTGTGCTCTAAAAATTGCTTTAGCAATATCCGATCACTCTCCAAGGAGTGTATTTAAAAAAAGAGATAGAGTCAAGTTTTCCCTGACACGTGTTTCGCCAATAGCGTTTCTGCGTTTTTTATAGCCACATGGTACCCCTTAGATGTGTCTCCTCTCTATTGCTTGTCACTTCCGTATCGGTTCTATTATGCGTCATTTCCGCCCTCTCTGTCTCATCGGGTATTTTACTTCCGCCGCTTCTTTTCGCACCTCAAGTGGGCGTATCACAGGGGCGTATTTCTAAGTCAGATTAACTGCAATGACACGCTTTATAGGAGGTTCCTTTCTTAAAGGGAAATACTTGACTTTTTCAATTACCCCACGTTATTCCGCCTTCCTATACCTCCACAGTTGTCCCAGACAATTAGGTATCGGTCCTTTTAGGGCGGTGGCTTTACTGGGCCTTGGTGTACCCAGGCTCAATGAGAACAACCAGCAGGTAAGGACACCAGCAGCCAAAGAGGAAAAAGCCCCTTTCCCAGCACTATATTGAAGTGTGGTAAGAAGTGGTCATTACACCTCTTGGCCAATAACACTGGTTATACAAATAACTAATTAGATACATAGGCATTTGCCTAGTAACTAGGGAGAAAGGAGCAAGGTAGGGATTTAAAGGCATAGGGGCGATTTAACCCCTATAGGTCCCTAAAGCTTCTATAGACCTCACATTAGGTGATTAGGGACAGAAATGCAAACCATCTGAAAACCACTGATCTACTGCAGCTCTTTTTATAATCAGTGGGGAAAAAGTACTCCAATTGCTCAAACCTCTCATTCAGTAAACTGCCAATTTGGTAAATAAATATTGTTTATCTTCTCTGTACATTTAATTTACTTTTTTTGGCTTCTCATATGAATCCAACGTCCACTTTTTTGGCTTCTCATATAAATACAACTTCCACTTCATGTGTAAAGTATGGAACAATACGATTCACTCGAAAACATACATTTTCCTTTGTGTGAATTAAATATAGCTTTTGTGAACCCAGAAACTGTTTAGCAACCTCTTCCGACAGTGGAAGAAGGTTTTTGAATTTTGTCGTTTGCGCCAGTAATAGTAATCACTCTTACTGGAAAAGTTATGTGTGCTCCAAAAGATTACGACACCTTCAAGCACTTCTTAAAAGTGCCACTGACTTGCAAATGATTTTGGCAGGTTTTAGGTGGTCAATATTGGAATTAGAATTTTCATGGCTGAGCTATGATAAATCTCACATTTAAATTAGAATTTGTGAGTTTTGACACAAAAAGAAAATTGAAAATTCGAATTTGAATTTACTATTCAAACTTTAATAAATCTCCCCCTTATTCTTACATGTGCAAATTGTTTTTCTCTTTGCGACTTTTTTTACATTCCCCCAAAAGTCTCATACATCCAGATAAAAGGTGTGGAGTTAATTTTACAGACAATTTAAGTTTCACAAAACCTGCTAAAATGTTGAGATTCCTACATAACTGTTGGTGTCAGCACTTGTTGATGCTAGATCCGGGAGGCTTTGTGGGTTTTGCCTTATTACTTGTATTGTTTTATTCCTTCCCCTCTGCCT
This sequence comes from Xenopus laevis, assembly GCF_017654675.1. NCBI lineage: Eukaryota > Metazoa > Chordata > Amphibia > Anura > Pipidae > Xenopus > Xenopus laevis. Next base: position 111,680,006 of record NC_054376.1, read on the forward strand.
TTGCCTTTTTATTGTTCTCAGCTGCAGATTGAAAAATCTGGATACATAAGCAATCCTTATCCGTCTTCCAATTGCTGGGCAATGAGCTTTCATTTTGAGGTCTAGCTCCTGATTTCCTGTTTTAACCCCTGGTCAAATGTATGGACTTGCTCTTTTTTTCAGTCTGCTCTGAACTGTCTAGCCTGGTTTGTTGACTTGTGTTGCCTGTTCTGTTCATCTAATTTTCAATTCACTGTCAAGGCCTCACAACCCTTACTAGGATTGACATCTGGAAAAAGAAGCAGAGGTCAGGCAAGCAGCATAAGTGCAATAAATGGTATCCAAGGGGTTAAATAGTCTTAATCCGGGCAAAGGTTTGTTCTGGCACAAGACATTTTTGAAATAATGTATGGATAAATAGGGGGGGAAGTCTGTGCAGGTTTGGTCTGAGTGGTTTTCAGAAAATAGTGAGAACTTTTTAGATTTCTATAAATAACCCCTACAAAGTTTGTTACCATAAACATAGGCTCCTCCCCACCAGGCCCACCATACCTGTGGTATATCCACACAGTTGTTACAGTACTTTATGGTACTAATAGACAACAAAACCCAAATTAAGTCTCATGTTTAATCATGCTTAAAAAATGTTCATTGCAGAAAAAATTTTTAATATTTAATTTTTTTTTATTGTTTTTCAGTCATAAGTTTACAATAATAACATCATATGTAGAAAAGAAAAGAGAAAAAAAAGGAGAAAAAAGGAAAAGAAATTGACTCTGAGACACCTTCATTTATATATAATGTTGAACCATTATTGTATGTTTTCACTTATCGTATAAGCATAGACATTGCCAATAACTAGCAATTTTGGGGAGGGTTCCCTGGGTAAGTGCAAATGAGCATTCATACGTTGCTGATTGATTTAACTCCTGCAGAATGGATTGTATTGAGGGGATATCCTCCGTTTTCCATTTCCTTGCAATCGCCATTCTTGTTGTGAATAAAATATGATACATTAAATAACATTGTGCTTTTTTATACTGTAATGTTAGGATTGGGTTCTTTATACCTAATAGTGCTAAACCTGGAGTAAGTACAATGTTAGTTTTAGTAGTTTCCTGGAACACATTTTCGACTAATTTCCACAAGATTTGTACCCGGGGACAGTCCCACCAGATGTATAAACAACTCCCTGGACGACCACAATTTCTCCAGCATTTATTCGGTGAACCATATATTCTATTTAATTTGCTTGGTGTTAAATACCATTGATAGATTCATTTTCTAGCATTCTCAAGGTGATTTACACATTTAGAAAATACTAGTGGCGATTTAAACGCTTCATTCCATTGCTGTGTTGTAAATGTTTAATGTAGGTCCTTTTCACATTTTTGTATGAATCCATACTTATTTTCCAACGAATCCTCAGGTAGTACTAGCAACTTATACAGTGTGGAAGTACCTTGCTTCTTAATAGGGTTTCTTAGTAGGGTTTCTAAAGAAAACTTCCCAAACTGTGGGTGGTCAATTAACATATTGAATCCATTTCTGTGTGTAATGGCAAATCTGCAGATATTTATAGAACTCAGTGTGAGGAAGTTGAAATTCTTTCCGTATGGACATAAATGGCTTTAATGATTGACCTTCCATTAATTGGAGTAGTGTATATACACCCCTTTGAGGCCACAATTTAAATTGTAAGGATGGTATATCCATAACAATTGTGTCCAGCAATAGATGTGGTGATGGAAAAGGAGAAATATATTTGGAATTATGTATAGATCGCCATTTCTGTATTATCCACCATAGATGAGGAGGAATGGTACCTGAATTACAAAAAGTTATTGGACTGTTGGATGTAAAAATTTGAGCTGAGGTCCAAGGGGATAGGCAGAAGTTCTCAATGTCAACCCAGTGTTTAGTGCCTTTAGGTAGATTTAACTCTGATAGTTGATCCAATAATGTTGCTTTGTGATATATTGAAATAGCCGTAGATGACAGTCCCCCTTTTTTACCTCTTGTTGTAAAATTTGTTGTGACAATCAAGGTTTTTTTGAGTTCCATATGTAAATGTTATAATATGTTGTAGTTTCTGTAAATATGATCGTGATAAAGCAATTGACACAACTCACGTCAAATATAACACCTTGGGTAAACATATCATTTTCAGGGCCTGAATCCTACCAACCCACGATATACGGTAAACATCGTTTTCCATGAAGCAATTTCCTCTCTTATTGAACATAAAAGAGGTAGTACAAAATTATCCTGAAAGAGATTTCCTATAGTGTTTGATAGGTGCATATCCAGATATGAGATGTCTTTCTATTCAAATGGAAAAGCCTGTTTTAACTGTACCATAGTGTGTTCAGGAATATTCATTTCCATAGGTTGGCTTTTAGATTGATTCAGCTTATATAATGATATATTGCTAAAACCTTTCAAAATTTGTAACAATGTTGACACTGCAATTTGTGGATTAGTAAGAAATAGTATTATATCATCCGCATATAAACCAATTTTATGAGTTACATTGCCTATGGTCAGATGGAGTTATCTCTAATTATCTGGGCTAGAAGTTCCTTAGCCAATGTAAAGATAAAAGGTGAGAGAGGGCAACCTTGCCGTGTTCCATTAGTTATGGGAAAACTATCAGAAAGATGTCCCCCTACATTTACTTGAGTCGATGAATCTGCATATAAGGCCATAATAGCTTTAGTAAAATAAGGAGGAAAGTCAAATTTTTTTAATACCCTCTGAATGTATCCCCAATGTATGCGGTCAAAGGCCTTCTCTGCGTCAAGGGATAAAAATTAAAGAGGGGATTTTATTAATTTCAATATGATGAAGAATATTTATACTTCTACAAGTGCCATCATCGGCTTGTCTCTGTTTGAGAAAGCCTACCTGGTCTATATGTATAAGTCCAATGCAGAATATTAAGTGCATGGTAAATGGTAAGTGAAATAAATGCCGTGAAAAAACGCTAATGGGGCAAATTCCTTAAGCAGCGAAAATGCACCATCGCAACTCTTCGCCAGGCGTAAATTCACCAGGACAACACTAATTCCCTAAAATGCGAATTTGCATCCAGGGCACCGAATGCTGGCAAAGTTGTGCTAGCGTTATTTCGGCAAGCAAAGCAAAGTTGCGCTAGCATTGGCTAATATGCATACGGTGGGAATGGACGTATATGTTGCAGCAAATACATTACACAAGCCCAGGGAACCGTGATAAAATAAAATAAAGTTGTTATATTGCACTACACATGAGCCCATTGTATAGTTTATGTTCCATATGTTAGGAAATGTAGAGGGGAACCCTGTTACCCAAAAAAAATGTTTACGGTCTTTTGCAGGCTATCACTCTGAAAAAAGGAAAAGACGCCAGCGTCTTTTGGGACTTAGAACATTTTTTAACAAAAAATTGAGGAAGTACTTTCCACTTGATTGCCCTTTGCCTGGTCTGAACTGGCGAAGGCAAGTCTGGCAAATGAGGTAACCTTCAGTAAAATCTGCATCTTAGTGAATTTGCGGAGTTGGCCTGGCGTTAGAGTGCGAAGCAAAGCTAGCGTCTATCTCCTTCGCTAGTGAAGTAATGCCTGTCCCCGGGAATCGGCATAGTTAAAAATGACATCACAAATTTTCTCTAGCGTTAGTCACTTGTCCCTTTAGGGAATCTGCCCCATAGACTCTAAATAAGTACATGTAGTTTGGAAACAGTTCAATGAAAATGGATCCAATGATAAAATTCCTTACGATAGTTTTTAGCTTTTGTTGTAATGTCTCAATAAACATTAGCAGCACAAATCATTTTAATGCCTCATATTTGTTGGGATTTAAAAGCAAATAACCACTGAAATTCAAAGAATTTCAATACGTTGCAAATTGTTTTGTCATCGTTATCGTAGAAAGTAAAATATGAACTTTTTTTAATATGTCATTACAAACAACATATTTAGCATATTAAAATATAAATTAGCTAGCTCACTGTGGCATTTCTGGAAGAAAATAAACTATAAATAAAATGTAGAACACCACAGATGAAAATGTTGTATTAATAGTGCAAAGGCATTTGTTCGAATTCTCACATACCATGATATACTTTGCAAGGAAACACAGTGTCTTTAAAGAAAATAACATAGTATTGTTCGTTTCTAGATACCTGCTGATGTATTTTTATAGCACAAAAACCTTTTGTTAATTATACTGTTTATGTGTATGTACATTTTGAAAGGATTTTGGTAAGAAAATGTTTTTCTTGACAATGAAAAGACAGAACTTTTTGTTCATGCTGCGAATATGTGGTGACAGTTATTCTACGCGCACACACACTGTGGGATGAGAACTCAGTTTCCAGAGTAAACTTCCAAGTTCTTAAGCACCCTGCTGGTCTTAAGCAGACTCAGTGTGGTTCCGTGTGACTCTTTCAAAAATCTTCCTGAAAATACCTACTGTGACAAAGTGTCAGCTTTGACAGATCAGTGTTCACCAGTGGACAACTTTGAATTAATAAAGGTCAGAATAGTCAACAGGAACTGACTGCTGTCATATCCAGAAGAACATTGAGTTCTGTATATAATTGTATTTGGACTGTAAAAGGCTAAAAGTACAATACGGATATTGATACTAAAATGGCAGAAATTAGATTTTTTTTTAGATCTGATTAGTGACCTCCAAGCTCATCAGAACTTCAACAAGTTTCAGGAGAGTTTGAAAAGAATTAAATCTGAATTATTTTGGTTAACTCCTGTTTCTCAGTGAATTTACAGTGAATTTACATTGTGAATGAATTAGAATTTACTTTCAAGTTATCTTCACCTGCTATATCTCCTATTGGACATCTTACAGGTGGGCGAATAAATTCACCAGGCTCAAATTAGATGCAAATAAATTTGTGAATTTGCTGCATCAGAATAGTCAAAATTATTCAGACGCCCATTGACTTTAATGCATTTGGACAAATTTATTGAGTGTATAAAAATTGTTGTGGGTGTTGAAATTGAAGCACGTCAAAATTATTTTGACACCCATTGACTTCAATAAGTTTCGCAAATTTTTCACCGTTTCATGAATTTCACTGTAAATTCGCAAATTTTCCGGCGAAGCAAAATGGTACAAATTCGCCCATCACTACTACTACAGGACATTTGCTCTTACTCTGCCGTTTAATGCACTTACCATTGAGGCCATATTAAATAAATTGTTGTATGTCTTGAAACATTAAATACTCCCAAGCACTGTGCTCTGGAGTGAATGTAAATTAAATATATTTATATATATATATATATATATATATATATATATATATATATATATATATATATATATATATATATATTTCAGTGAAGAGCCAGCACTCAATAAATCATTGATATGCCTGGGTGCAGAGTTAAAATTGCATATGTGTCCATAGAAAATGATCCGCATTCACAATATATATATTGACAGCACTCCAAGGAAGTTCACAACGAGTCGATACCGTATCGACTCGTTGTGAACTTCCTTGGAGTGCTGTCAATATTTGCAGTATGGATCTATATGTTACGGACTAGCACCCAGGTATCCAGTTTTCCTTATGGTCGTGCACTCCACTCCCTTTGTTTTATATATATATATATATATATATATATATATATATATATATATGTGTGTGTAGAGAGAGAGAGAGAGAGAGAGAGAGAGAGAGAGAGAGAGAGAGAGAGAGAGAGAGAGAGAGAGAGAGAGAGCATTTATGAGCCGCACACCCTAAAGGCAGTCAAGACCTGGGTGCACATGCAATGGAGGTAAGTACAATATGTAAAAATGATGGCACTCGCAGGATTTGACAAAAAGTGTCAAAAAAAGAATCGGTTCCACACAGGAACCTTTTTCAAGGAAAGAAAAAAACTTTTCTTTAATACTTCATCCAGAGTAGATCAATATCACTGAAGTAATATTACATGTAAAAACTTCATACACATATCTTTCAGAAAGTGCCAGAAGCTGATCAGTTTTATTTTGTAGTAAGTGACTCCATTCTTTGCAAGAATGTTAATGAGAACCCCCATCTATAGCTAAAAAAATCAAAGTTACCTGGCATAGGTCTCTTAGTGTTTACAAAAAAAATTCGAGGAGTTTCAGAGGTTCAGGATTTTGTGTATCTGTATACTTTTCATGCATGTTACATATGCCAATATTATTGTGCCACTTTGTCTAATGTTAAAGCTGTAACTATGCATTGTTAGAATTCCACCTAAAGCTGTAAGGTTGTGTGAGATGAAAGAAGATCATTACATTTTTTTTCCCTAAATCATCCATTCAAGAACACAAGGAGTTAAATCTCCTTCATCAGATCAGATACTACAAATTTCAGTTCTTCTTGAAAGAAACTGATTTTATGTAAATGAGTTTCTAGGCTAGTGTCAAAGTGAGATGTGTTCGGGCAATGTGAATGTAGGTTGTCCAAACCTGCTTTGGAACTATTACCAAGGGATATACCTGCTTTGTTCTTGAAGGGAGATTTAGGGAGATCTTGGGGTTTACTGGGCTTGGGAAGGTGCTACTTGAAATGGTTATCTGCCTCTTTCTGTGATTATCATTTCTTAGAATTGTAAAGTTTGCAGATGACACTACAGTAGAAGATCTCATTAGTTGTTGACATGACTTGGGGCAGCTGGGAAATTGACAATATGTCTAGCCCCATGTCAGATTTCAAAATTGAATATAAAAAAATCTATTTGCTCTTTTGAGAAATGGATTTCAGTGCAGAATTCTACTGGAGCAGCACTATTAACTGATTCATTTTGAATTTTTTTTTTCCCCATGACAGTATCCCTTTAAGGAAAGTTGATCTCCCTCCCTCCATCTTTACACTGTTTTACTGTGGTACTATAAAGAGTGTTTTATGCTGTTGTATAACGGTATGGTTTGGGAACAGCACAGTGGCAGAACAAAAATCTCTGTGGAGGATAGTTAGAACAACAAATTTAGTTAAAAATTTGAGTGAATAAAAGGGAGGCGACAGGGGTGACTAACAACAGTGGGCCTAGGGTTGCCCACTATGTAAATCCGGCCCTGAATGTTTGTTATTTACAAATAGCTATTAACAGTTTCTCTGTGCTTCTAAAAGAAGGAATTAGATGAACTATGTACAAGTATTAATATTCTTATAAAAATCCTAAAAGGAATCAAATTTAAAATGCAATTTTTCATCATTTAAAATCATGTGGCTTGATTCTGTGATACCATAGATTATGATAAATGTGCTTAACTGAAATGAAGACGCTCTGCACTACCTAATTCAAAACCAGTCAAAGTTTAGACAGCGCGAGTTTTATTATTCAAATCCTCAGTTTTATTTAAACTATAAGAAAGCAGCACATGCCGTATACAATATGTTTGTTGTTATGACGCTGCTACAACATATTCAAAAAGGACGTTTCTGACAGTTATTTCTGAACTGTCCTTTTTCTTGTCTTTATAGCAGCTACCATTTTTTGAAGCAGGTTGTTTAAGTGTACTAATAAATGTGGAATCATTGAAAGTTTAAACAACACTAATTATACTTTTACGTTTTATTCTGTCACATTAGATGAACTAAGATTCAGGATGAATATCCATTATTCTAGTTTCCTGTTTAAAACAAACAATTTATTAAATTCAATTGGGATTTGTAGGCTATGCTCAAGGCTGCAATTTAAAGATTCAGATGTCTATGGAGACCTCATTTAATCTCTGAATCTGAAACTGTTACATTCTACCTTTTTTCTTTCTCTCTGAGGAAAGCTCCTTTCTGCATCTATGTTAGCATGTTTATATGCAGCTGAGAAATCTTTCATTAGGTTTTTTTTTTTGTTTTCATATTTCATATTAAACTGTGCTTTATGCCAGATACCTGATTTATTTAGTTTCCCTACTGTGCTGACTGAAGAAGGGGTGAGAAAAGAAAATAACCTTAACACCTTACAATAATCTTAACAAAACTGGTAAAAACAATTTTGTCAAAATAACAACAAATGAAACACATCTTCAAGGGTCGATATATCACCATTTTGATTTTGAAATGTGTTGATGCTATATTTTAATTCTACTGAATTAATCATTGTTATTGGCATAATATATTTATTACTCAGAATTTACAGTGCTTCAGAATAGGAATGGCATTTTAAAATTCAACAACTTATCATCTAAAGCATGGCATGGAGTTTTTTTGCAACAAAGCAGTACCAGGAGACAGGCAGAATTTAATCGGACATAATGTTAAATGATGGTTCACCATTAAGTTATCTTTTTTTTTCTTATTTAGTCTTTATTATTGTTTTTCAAAAAGTAAGGGAGGTTGTTACAGAAAGAAGAAAGGGGGAGGGGTAAGGGGGGCATAGCCACACAGTAGATACATTTAAATATCTGCATTTAATTATTGCACAATTGTACTATGGCTCAACACATTGGCATTATAACATTCACAATCACATTATGACATCTACATTTTTCTCATAATTACCTTACACTTGTGGCAGTAAGATAATGCCTTCTTATGTATAGATGTATGTGCTCTTCTAATTATATTGCACTAAACCACTGGACAAAGTATGGGGGTGTCAAACGGGGGTCACTGGGAGTTCCTTGCTGTGGTCAATGTGCGAGCTGTGTCTGTTTCTTTAAATAAAAACCAGCTTAACCAGGTATCTCTGAAGTTTTGTTTTTGTTTCTCTGTTAGAGCTGAGAACTCTTCAAATTTTGCTAATTCATTTATCTTTCCTAGCCATTCCGATATGGAGGGGGACTGTCGTCTTCCATTTGCTTGGTATGAGTATCTTGGCTGCGTTGAGTAGAAGTCTTTCTAGTTTAGAGTCAGGTGGCATATCATGGTGGTTTGTTCCTAGATATAGTAGGGAGTGTGCCGGGGTGTCTACCACTTATCTTTTAGTATGTTACAGAATGGCTAATTCTAAGCAACTTTTCAATTGGCCTCCTTTTTTATTTTTTTTATAGTTTTTGAATAATTTGTCTTCTTCTTCTGACTCTTTCCAGCTTTCATGGAGGTCACTAACCCCATCTATAAACCGTAAGGCTACACATTTATAGTTATTGCTACGTTTTGTTACCTGTACTCATCGTTCTGTTCAGTCTCTCTCCTATTCATTTTCCAGTCTTTTATTCAAGACTCTAGCAAACAGATTGTGAAATTACAAACTAGAGAGCTGCTAAATGAAAAGCTAACTCAAATAAAATAAATAACTCAAATAAATAACTCAAAAATACTAAAACATGAAAAGCAATCGCAGAATGTCTCAGAATATCACTCTCTACATCATACTAAAAGTTGATTTAAAGGTGAAAAACCCTTTTAAACTTGATGGGCAAGTGTCTTTTTTATAATCTATTACAGTTAACTGTGAACCTTTTTCTGTGTGATAATTACAATTTTTGTCAGGACTGCTCAGCTGTTAGATTTTTAATCTGGATATGGGAGGAAGTTTGACACTTAATAGGCTAAAGTTCAATACCAAGGTATTTTGGAATGGTTAAGTCTTGTAGTCAAAATACTGGCACTGGGCAGTGTTAACAGAAATGCAGAAATACATAGCACACCCTGGAGTTTAGAGAACTAAGACATAAAATCAATAACTAAAACACAGTTCTTTGGCTTTTTATTTTGAATGTGATGCAAAATTAGGCAGGGTGATGTCACACACCTGGGATGCAGAAGATGTTTATTGCCAGGGGTTTCAGGAAACCACCTGTTTCTTGAGGTTTCTGAATCTTACACTAAGCAAAGGGCATGAACCCCTGAATATTTAACCTAATTTAAAATAAATGTTAATGCTTCATTAAAATGTACTGGGTCCCACAGTTAAATTATTTAAGGGCCCCTAAATCTTGACTTTTTTTATCCTCACAAATTGAAATAGCTTTTCTGTGAGTGTCATCTTTTTCCACTTTAGTCAGTGCCTTTAATATTACACCTTTACAGTTAATTCTTACGAATTACATTTTCTACTCTTTATTTGGTGTGGGAGTTAAAGTGCGGCATTCAGTAATACAGATATTTCTCTGAAAACCAATTAATACTAGTTGACATTTTCTGTTAAATATAGACTGTTTATTTTACACCATTACGGTACATGAACACAATTTTAAAATGACAACTAAGCCCTAGCAAAAGTTTTGTTTATTATAATTGCATTAAAGCAAAGATTAGCTCTATTGCTTTTAATGGGCATATACATTTTAGTGGCTGGATGGAAACATAAAAGCTCATGAGAGTGAAAATAAGTCACTCCTCTTTATTTATCTGTATACATAAAACTATATTTATATATAAGTAGATGCACTGATCTTGTCAATGGAGGTATAATTGGGAATAGATCAAACAGCTGCTTTTATATGTGGATTAGAAGGTGAGTACTAATTTGTTACTTTGAATTAATTTTTAACAGAGAAAGTGGGGAAAAATATTACAGGACAACAGGTGTATGTTCTGCACATTAATTGCTCTCTAATTATGTTATTGTTGAGTATGTGGAAGGTACTTTCTGTTGGAGACAGTTAGAGAAGGGGAAGGAGAGGGTTCCATTTTGATTAACAAGCGTTAGAGAGACGTACAACTACTATCGTATCTGAGGGAAAGTTAGACCAAATGTCCATGCTCCATGGGTCTGAATTGAAGACTTCCAGAACCCTCCTTCATGCACTGTTAGCAAGTGAAGTGGCCTTTTGGTTCATTTCCGTTACAAAGTATAGAAACTGACAATCATCTCTTCTACATCATTCTCTGATTTACAATCACAGAAATAAATGAGTTCCTCATCCAAGTGTAATTTCATTGAATGATATTGATATAGGTGTACATACCCTACATAAATCTATGTGGCAAATTTACTAAAGGCCGAAGTGACTAACGCTGGTGAAAATTCGCCAGCGTGACATCATTTCGGTACTTTGCCAATTTACTTACGGTCGCCAAAGTAACTTCGATATCGAAGACGATAGACTCTAGCGGTACTTCGCTCCCTAACGCCTGCCAGATTTTACTGAACGTTACCTCTTGCGCCAGACTTGCCTTCACCACCTCAGACCAGTTGAAGTGCAATAGAGTTGATAGGAGTTCCTCAGAAAATAGTTGAAAACGCTGGCATCTTTTCCTTTTCAGGGTTATAGGCTGAAATTTTTTTTGGGGGGTAACCGACTTCCCCCCCCTACATTTCCTAACATATGGCACATAAACTATACACTGGGCTCATGTGTAGGGCAATATAACAACTTTATTTCATTTTATTAAGGTTCCCTGTGCTTGTGTAGTGTAATGTATTTTCGGCAACATATACGTCCATTCAACTTTAACTTCCCACCGTATGAAAATTAGCCAACGCTAGCGCAACTTAGATTCGCATGGCGCAGCAACGCTAGCCACAACTTAACCAGCATTCGGCACCCTGGACGCAAATTTGGATTTTAGTGAATTAGCGTTGTGCTGGCAAATCTACGCCTGGCGAAGTGTTGCGCTGTGAGCAAAGCCGTCGCTGGAGATGTTTCGTAGGTTAGTGAATTTGCCCCTATTTATACAGAATCATGAAATATTTGACACCAAGAACAGCAATATTTGCAAACTTCTGTACAAAGTTATGGGGGAAACAACAACCTTGTTCAGGTACATAGTAGTAGCTTACTGTGTAGCTGAGTAAGGGAGTTGTTGCCCCCAAACCACTGTACAAATAAACAGAGCTTTGTTTTACAATAAAACCCCCATTTTCCATTTTTCAGGTGACCAGAAAAAAATTAAGTAAAATCCTGAAAATGTAAAATAAAGAAAATGTATTATACAAAAAAAATGGTGTAAAGTGAGGGGAAACTTAAAATCAGGGGATGTAAAATTGAGATTTCAGTGTACTTTGATTTTGGTGCACCATTGTTTTATTGAGCAATAAAAGCGATTTTCTATTACCATGATTAATTGGTCAGTATAATGTCTGCAAGATTCTCTTGACCTTTTAATACTGGATCATATGAACATTAGCCTGATCTTACTTCTTATTTGCTTACAATTGCCTAATCATTTTTTACTTTTAAACACCCTAGCCACAAGTATTATTCTTGTGTGCATCTTGATATCATGCCTGATTGAGTACACTGCAATCAAATTGTTCAAATATGAAAACATATTTATACTTCAATTGTAGTAATGGACAATATGCTTTTATAAACAGGATTGTTCTTTTATATTGTTTTGTAATAATTATGTAAATTCAGATAATAGAGTGCAACACTGATTTTTTTGTAGTCTGTTTAATGGGATTATCTTCCTTTAACTGCATGCATCTTCTTGTGCTATAAAGATAGAAACGGTGTAGTAGCATATGCTGCATTTGCAGGTCTGAAGCTTAAATAAAAAAAACTGTGAAGAAGTAATGTGATTATAACTGTTGGCTTTTTGTATAATTATGATTAGTTTTCCCATGTATTTCTATATTGTTTCGTGCATCCCCGCCCCTGATCACAACAAAATGAAGCATGGAATACAACTATTAACACTCCATGTCTTAATTTTTGTCAAATTAACAGCTGGAGGTATGGTCTAAATCATTCTTGAAATTAGTGTTGTAAAATTCTTTGTTTTGAAAATGCAATTGTTTTCTCACATTAAGGGGCAGATTTATCAAGGGTCGAAGTGAATTCGAGGGAATTTTCGAGGTAAAAAAATTCGAAAGTCGAAGTAATTTTTTGGATACTTCGACCATCGAATAGGATACTACGACTTAGACTTCGAATTTGATTTGAAGTAAAATAGTTTGAATATTCGATAATAAGTAATAAGTAATAAGTAAAGTCTCTTTAAAAAAATTTCGATTTCAATACTTCGCCAAAACTGCCGAAGTGCTATGTTAGCTTATGGGGACTTTCTAGAGCATTTTTCTAAGTTTTTTGAAGTCGAAGAAAAATCATTCGATCGATGGATGAAATCCTTCGAATCGTTCGATCCGAAGGATTTCATTTTGACCGCAAATGGCCAAATTCGATGTAAAAGAACTTCCTATTCGATGGTTGAATTTCGAAGCTTTTTCTACTTTGAAATTCGACCCTTGATAAATCTGCCCCCAAGTGGTTTACATGATTTAACCTACAATACGATGCATTTGGAACCAGAGGCAGTAATGTAAGTTTTTCATCAGTAGTCGGTAATGTCTAAAAAGAATAGTACAGATATGGGACTTATGCAGAATGCTTGGGACCTGGGGTTTTCAAGAACAAGTGGTCTTTCTGTAATTTGGATCTCCACATCTCGAATCTACGAAAAAAAATGGAAACATTAATAAAAGCCAATCAGATTGTTCTGTCTCCAATAAGGGTGAATTATATCTTAGCTAAGATCAAGGACAATGTACTGTTTTATTGTTAAGAACAAAAAGGAAATATTTAAAAAAACTTTAATTACTTGGATAAAATTGCAGCTGTGGGACAGGCCTTCCCCTAATTCAGAACTTCCCATAAACTTCATACAGTACCTGTAGAACAAAAGCTAAAGCAGAGGAATGTAAGAATAACATGTACTTACAGAAATATTGCAGTAAAGAAGAAAATGGCAGACAAAGAAGCATTCAACAGTAGTGATGGGCAAATTTATTCGGCAGGGACAAATTTGCAGCAAATTTCCTCTTTTCGCCAACGGCGTTTTTTTTTACGCCAGTGGCAATTGAACCTCGCCCATTGACTGTTGCCGGCATCTGAATTGTCGCTGGCATCAATTCACGGGCGTCAAAGCCGTCAAAATTTTTCACCGTTATTTTTTTGGCGAAGCAAAAACGAGACAAATTCGCCCATCGTTGTCCAACAGCATTATGAAAGGAGACCCATCAAACTGGGTGAATAAGTCAGTGACACCAAGCTAATCATGCACCAAATTCTGCGTATTGCAAATGGCATTTTAAATATAGAAATATAAACAACGGCGGTTGGAATGTAATTGATTTGCAGATGCAGGTATTCAGGATTTAAATATTGTGTTAATGTTTGTTAATGGATAATAAAGGAATTGTCATTTAACATTTATGCATTTATAGATATGTTGACTCGGCCGCTCACACTGAAGGTATAACCTCTCACTAAATTTCAACTAGTCCATAATCTGGACTTTGGTTTGGAAGAATTGCAACTACCTGCACTCTACTTTTTCCTACAAAAATCTCAAAGCAATAAGACAAATGATTACCCACATGTCTGCTTGGGCTGGCCCATTAATACCCTCATTATGCCACCTAGTACAGTCATCACTAATGCTTTTGATATTTAGTCTATCTTGCTCTGACCAAATCTTTTCCTTGTCTTGTGCAGGAGAAAAATCTATAAAATCGTGAAAAAATCCCAATCATACAAATTTTTAGGATTTATCGTCAAAAACTGTGACTTTTTCGAAATTTGACGCCTGAAACCTAGAAATCTTTGCATTATTGAATGAAAACCAGTGCAGACCAGGATATTAATGGGACATCTGACATTTATTTCTACATGAACTCATCAGGTCTGAGTTGGAGTACTTTTTTATTCAGAATAAAATAAATCTTGAAAAATTTTAGTTTTTTCTTCCTACGAAAAAATTAAAAGTACGATCAGAGAAAAATCGGACTTTTGTAAATGAAGAAAATTAAATGTTAAAAGATATTTCCTATATAAAAAGTAACCCTAAAGCATTGGAAAACTGATGGTATTATTTTTTTAAAACCTCTGTGTTGTTGAATTAAAAAAAATGGAGACACATTTAAACATGCAACAAAAAAAGTAATTTCAATTGTGGAAAAATTCAGTTTCAACATAGGCAATTTTCTAAACACAGTTCTGCACCTTTTTACTACTTCACCTATCTTATTTTATAACACTGCAACCTACTGATTTGCTTATCCAAGAAAGTGTATGTGATAAATATATATGATTATTGATAGATTATTATTATTATTATTATTAAAAAGCCTTTATATCACAGCAGCCTTAGTTTGATTGTCTATGTAGCTGGCATACTGTACTATAACAGGGGGATGTATGTATAATGAAGGAACAGACCAATTATTTTGCCATCTTAATGGAACTAGGCAGCATTCGTTTATGAACCTCACTCTAAGGGGAAAATTTACTTACCTCCGAAGATCCGCTAGCGCTGACTTAGCTCACATCCGCAACACTTCGTCAGGCATAGATTTGGCAGGACATCGCAAATTCACGAAGATCAAAAGCTGCGCACGGGTTACCCAACGCTTGCGAAGTTTCGCTAGCGATAATATGATAAGCAATCGGATGTTACGCTACCAATGCCTAATTAGCATATGGCGTGCAGTTAAAGTACAATGGACGTGTATGCTGGTTTGTGTGTTTGACACAGAATAACTAACCACAGATATCCCACTTTTCCCATTTAACACAGAAAATTGTGTCACAGCATCCCATCTAATTAAAGAGTTCACCATGGTGAAAATGGTGCTTTGGTATGCTAATGGAAAGGTTAAATGCATTAAATGAGTTAAAATTACTTTAGATAACACAGTTTCTTCAATTAATCCCGAGTCATGACGCATTTAACTCACAAATACAAGTGGCTTCATCTGTATATTGCCCTACACATGTGTCCACTGTATAGTTTAGGTGCCAAATGTAAGGGGGAAGGAGGGTACCCTCATTAAAAAGTAAAAAAGCCATTGTTTTTTGGGACAAACTCCTATCTACTCTATTGCACTTTGGCTGGTCTGACCTGGCGAAGTAAACTCTGGTGAAAGAGGTAACGTTCAGAAAAAAAACGTAGTAAATTTGCATAGTTACTTCCCTTCGCCAGAGTGCAACTCGCCTGGCATTAGGGAGTGAAGTAGCGCTAGAGTCTATCTACTTCTCCAGCGAATTTTCACCAGGGACAAAGTGTCAAAATGACATCACGCTGGCAAATTTTCACCAGCGTTAGCCACTTTGCCCTTTAGTAAAATTCCCCCTAATACTTGTTTGTGGTATGCAACTATTGGGTCTGAAATTTGTGACTTAGGTTATCATTTTACGTACATCTACAGCCAAATTCTGTTGTTACCAGTGTGCATCGAATTAATCAGTTTTTAATGTTTTCAACTACCTGGTTTTAACAAGATAAAATAAAAGCTATCTTCATGTTTCCTATCTCTCACATGCTATTTTGCCCTGTGTGCCAGTAATAGCTCTTTTTTACTCATATACAGAAGTGTGAATCTTTTCTTTCTTTTCAGTTACTTTTAACTTTTGACATAGTCAAAGTATACCTTGTACACAATTGACTGAATAAACATTGGAGAGTCATGCTATGAATACCCCAGTCTTCAGCTTCTCTGGCAAAAGTTAGAAGAGTAATTTTTCAAATACAGTAGGGGGGCCTATTTATTATGTTGTTTTTAATACAATTCACAGTAAAAACAGTGTAAAAAGCTGTGTAAAATAAATGGCAAATTTATTGAGGTGTGTTTTATTTTATGCCATGTGAATGCCATATTTTCCCCTCGTTATTATACACTGCTTAATGACCTTTGTAAGTAGGTGCTGGTGGAAGTTGCTCAAAGAAAAAGGGCAGAAAAAAATGTACTCAATTTTTACTCTGTTTTCTGTGTTGCAAATTATTCTGCCGTTTTTTTTATACTACATACTAAATCTGCCCCAAGGTGTACTCAATCAGTTTATAGTGAGTGGACAGCCTTATTATTTATTGAGCTTTTGCTTATGCATGTTGCTTTCCCTATTGCCTAAAATCCTGGCTCTGCACTGATACAGGTAAGGTATTTTCTATCCAGAAATAGGGAAGGGCGAATTTGTAATCCGAGTACCTAGGAAGAAGCAAACTTGACATATAATGAGTAATGAATAAACTTTGGGGATGGTCAGATTGACCCCATCTGAGCAAGTCATGCCTACCTCAAAACTCAAAGGCAGTGAACCAGGACCTTAGCTCTCTGCTTATATAGAGCAGAGGTATAACAGCCTGCACAGAACTTGTAGGTCACTGGTTAAATCCCAGGCCGGATGTTACACCTAGCAAAGTTTACACCAAATTATTCCTAAAATCTAAGTGAAGCTGCAGAACAATTGCAGGTAATACCAAATAAATGGTACCATACAAGAGACTGAAATGCTGCCAACTCAGGTTTGTGCACTATTCAAAGCTCATACTGGTCCATTAGACGTTCTCGAAGGAGGAACTCTTGGCAAACTCAATAAAAAATACACTCAGTCTACACCTATGTTTATACCATTGTAATCTAACAGACTATTTTATATTTCAAAGTGATTATAGCTGACTTGTGTGAGCAATACAAAGGGAAAAAGAGGACATACGGTATGTTTATTTATATTTATGTATATTTACATCATGTAGGCAATAATTAAAGGGATTCTGTCAAGAGAAAACATGTTTTGTTTCAGTTCAGTTTTCATTTCAGTTAATAGTTAATAATCATGTAGACAATAATTAAAGGGATTCTTTCAAGAGAAAACATGTTTTGTTTCAGTTAATAGTTAATAATCATGTAGGCAACAATTAAAGGGATTCTGTCAAGAGAAAACATGTTTTGTTTCAGTTCAGTTTTTATTTCAGTTAATAGTTAATAATCATGTAGGCAATAATTAAAGGGATTCTGTCAAGAGAAAACATGTTTTGTTTCAGTTCAGTTTTCATTTCAGTTAATAGTGCTCCAACAGAATTCTGCACTGAAATTTCAAAAGAGCAAACTGATTTTTTCATTTTTTAGAACAATGGAAAAGCAACCAGATAATAGCTCCCTGACAAAAGATACCAGCTCCTTGGTACATACAGTATAAGAATAGCATTCAATTGTATAAATCCAAGTCCCAATGTGAATCCTCTAGTTACATTGAGTAGGAGAAACAATAGCCTGCATAAAAGCAGTTCCATTGTGAAGTGATGAAAGCACAGGATCAGGCAAAATGACTTGAAATGGCTGCCCACACATCAATATTACAAGTAAAAAAGTGTTGGTTCAGGAATAACATTTTATTTGGTAGAGTGAATTATTTGCAGTGTAAACAATATAATTTAGTAATAAAAACTAACCATAAAAATCAAGATGGTATACCTTTAATAATATATGGTGCCTGATTCAAATTTAGCCAAAAAGTATTGTTACTATAAAATAAATCAATTAGGTTCCATGCAGGATGCTGCCACTTTGTAGAGTGATTTGACTAAACTGGAAAACTGGGCAGCAAACTGAAAAATGAGGGTCAATGTTGATAAATGCAAAGTAATGCACTTTGGTAAAAGTAATATAAATGCAAGTTCATTTTAAGCATTAAGGCAAATAAAGTTCTGTCTTGCATAAAAAAGGGCATTAACTCAAGGGATGAAAAAATAATTCTGCCTCTTTATAGGTCCCTGGTGAGGCCTCATCTGGAGTATGCAGTGCAGTTTTGGACTCCAGTGCTTAAGAGGGATATAAATGAGCTGGAGAGAGTGCAGAGACTAAGTGCAACTAAATTGGTTAGAGGGATTTAAGACACATTATGACGGTAGACTGTCAAGGTTGGGGTTGATTTCTCTGGAAAATTACACGTTACAAGTGTATATTGAAGGACATGATAGACAAATAGCAGGGAACCTTTTTACCCATAAAGAGGATCACCGTACCAGAGGCCACCCCTTTAGACTAGAAGAATAGAACTTTCATTTGAAGCAACGTAGGGGGTTCTTCACAGTCAGGACAGTGAGGTTGTGGAATGCACTGCCGGGTGATGTTGTGATGGCTGATTCAGTTAATGACTATAAGAATGGCTTATTGGACAAGCATAATATCCAAGGCTATTGTAATACTAGAATCTATAGTTAGTGTATGGGTATATATATAGTTTATGTGAGTGTATGGAGGGGTCAGTGTGCGTATGTATGAATGCAGGGTTTCATTTGTAGGGGTTGAACTTGATGGACTTAGGTATTTTTTCAACCCGATCTAACTACGTAACTATGTACCTGGTGCTCATGATAGATCCTCTGTGGTCTGTGTATCTGTTATAAATGACCAATGAACATGTCTTAATACTCTTTCCCCAAAAACACAGTAGAATGTGGGAGACAGCCAGTATTTTTATTTGCAAAGACTGACTGCTGTTCCCTGTCAGGTTTGCCAGTTGTTGGGTGGTTCCAAACTTCCAGGACCCCCCATGCACATGCGCGAATGCCACCATGCCAGGCCACATATTGTTTTTTTGTGGGGGCCAGCGAATCTTGGAGTGCATCTTGGGTTGGAGGGGACCCATGAGGGCACTTAGATTTTTCCCAGTGTCCCGCTGGCCCAGTCCGACCCTGAGGGTATGTTTGGATGTGATATCAGTCAACTGATAACTGACAGGTGTTATGTTGTATACACATGGCCACAGCTGATTTTTTTCAGTGCCTAAGGAAGAGCATCTACTTGGAGTTTGCCAGAAAATTTGTTTTAAAGAAGTGAAAATGTATTCATCTCCTTCGTTTTGAGATTTCAAAATCACCCTGAAATCTCGGTTGGATCACAATAATTTATAAAAAGGAAAAACATTTCTCATGTCCTTGTCAGTGAAATAATAATGTGAAAATAAAAAAGTGCTCCATAACCAACTCAACATATCTTGCGTACTGATGTTCTGTTCACAATATCAGTTTGATCAAAACATCTATATATATATATATATATATATATATATATATATATATATATATATATATATATATATATATATATATATATATATATATATATATATATATACATCTATATAATATATAAATAGACTTGATTTGATAGATATATTTAATTTAACTGTAACAAAGCTTTTTTTCATAATATAATTTTATATATAATAAAATATATATGATGCTTTCCATTCAAAGGATTTTTATAGGTCCAAAAAATAATCCCTTGAACAATAAAGAAAACTTAAAAGTGCATAATCTATTACAGGAATGATTGAAAATGTTGGTTTTGCTAGGTGATAAGGATTTCTACCTTTGCTACTTTCTGTTTCTTTGTTGTATAGTGACATCCGCTCTCACTGGGCTATTTACCATAAAATGCAATACAGCTTGGCAAATCAGAAAATCATCTTAGCTTGAGACAGACCTGTTTGTCCCTTCTTAAATGCAAGAATATTTTCAAACTAAATGTCTTCCTTCAAGCAGCTTTTTGTTCTGGTAATCCTACTTGGTTAACAATTTTAACAAAATTTCAGTTGAATAACTCTTAAGTTAAGAGTATGTCAACAGTTTCTTCATAGATTCTGTCTATATACCTTCTCAATAATTTTGATGCTATATATTTTGATTTTTCCTTCAACTGCAATGTTCAGTAAACATCATTTGTATTAGTACTGCTCAGGGGATACATAGAGAGCCAGCACTTGCCTCTCTAGAGTATTAAAGTAATGCTCAGTGTTTCAGACAAGCTGAACAGCCATTCTAACAATTATATATATGTCATGTTTTTGCAAATTCAGTAGTAAAGTCTAATTTTTTTCGCGAATTTTTCGGCAAAGCAAAACGGTGCAAATTCGCCCATCACTAAAGTTAAATGAATAATGTCACAAACCTTAAATGGCAAAAAAAAAGTCATGCTTATTATAATAATACTTCATTATCAGTCACCAAAATCAAAATTGTGGGTAGAGCCCACAGAGAAGTTTAAGAGTAATTAGCATATGGTCAAGCAGAAAAATAGACAAGCACAGCGTACACACAAACCACAATGATGCGGCAATGGCGGAGCACACCCCGCCTGTCCCGTCTCCTGCCCGATCTTGCCGGCTACACATTAAAGGGCATGTAAAGGCAAAAAAATAAAATCCCATTTTTACTTTCTTTACTAACTTTAATTAAAAAATGTGTACCTTTTTATAAGAAACCTGACTGTATGCAGTGAAATTGTCCCTTAATTTACTGCTGTGGATAGGAATTGTCAGACGGTCCCTAACTGCTCTGCAGGGAAACAATCATACTTATGAACAGCAAGATGAGCCCCACCTTACCCGACCCGCAACTGCCAATGACGGAGCGAGCAGGGGCACAGTTTTAAAGCCGGAAGCCAGCAGTTGAAGGTGATGTGGAGAGCAGGAGGAAGAGCTTGACCCTGACCCGCCCGCCACCCGCAAAGGGGGGTGCGGGGGTCTGCCCACACATCACTACTTCCCAGCCATGCAGAACTCAAGCAGCTTTGTTTGTTTCCCTGTAGAGCAGTCGGCAACTGTGTAGAGATTTGTATTGGATTTTTGCCTTTGCATCCTCTTTACTGTTTCCAACTGCAGCTGTAGGGAGAAAGATCATGGAGCCAGATTTAAACAGATAAACTGGGATTCTACATGGAGGATTATTTTGCTGAAGCTACTGGTTCTGCAGAATTGGAGAAAGTTTGTATTAAACAATACAAAAACTATAAAATCCACATTAGTTTACACAACAACACAGAACCCAGTGCAGTCTACATATTGTGATTATTAATCAGTCTTGCTGTATCGGCTTCTGGCAGATATTATTTGACTTGTGCTGTTTTGATAATTTATGATAATCCCTAAACAGCCCAGACCACACTGAGCATGTGCGTAGTCTTGGTCTTGCAAAGATTTTACAAGATGGTGACCCCCGTGGCAAATTTTGAAAGCATAAATCATTTGTTTGATTAGGCTTCTGGTGCAGTAAGTTCATGTTTATGTTCAGTATACAAAATACCCTGTACAGCATTTCTAGCCTTATTCTATTTTAGACTTTGCTTCCCCTTTAAGCCCTGAATCACTACAAAGCGATGATCGAGGTATATCTCGGAGTCCGGCATATTTAGTGACAACTCTGCTTTATTCAGATGCTCATTCAGATTTACATTGTAAAGGTGGGTGTATAAATCTAACGCGTTTTGTGCCCACAAACTATTCACTTCATCAGAGTAATTAGCAAACACGTCTCCATGTTTAAATAGCACCATGCGTGCATATCATTAATACTTTAAAGGCACAATACACTTGTAAAAAATGTGGTTAGATACATTTATGTAAAAGTGATACATTATACTTGATTTAAATATATAAATATATGTAATTCAAATATACAAATAGGTATATAAATGAAATGATGTACTAAATAAATTAGGGATGTACCGAATCCACTATTTTGGATTCAGCTGAACCCCTGAATCCGTCATGAAAGATTCGGCCGAATACCGAACCGAATCCTACTATTTCCCGCCTCACCCCTAATTTGCATATGCTAATTTGGATTTGGTTCGGCCAGGAAGAAGGATTCGTCCGAATCCAAATCCTGCTGAAAAAGGCCGAATCCTGGCCGAATCCCGAACCGAATCCTGGATTTGGTGCATCCCAAAAATAAATGAATCTATATACTCCATCCACCAATGTGTTAAATTTATACTTTGTAACAGTTAATAAATAAAGATGTGTTTGATCAAATAATATTTCATATCCATATATTAACAAAAATCATGTGACATTAATTAATACAAAAAATGAATGTGTACGCACACCGTACACGTTTAAAAGATACATTTATTAAAATTTTAAATTAAAAAAAATATATAATTGAATGATATGATTTTCTGGTATTCATGAAATATGTGGAACTCGAACCCCCCCTCCACATTATTTGGGGGTTCACATTTTTTAGTTATGTCTTATGGGTGTTTGTTGCTGTGAATCATTTGTTCGAAGAGAACTTTAAAGACATCTGAAGTTGGTTCACAAAATCTGATTTGCATTACAACAACAATTTACAAGTTTGGAACAGTAGATAAGTAAGTACTGGAAGGAGCAGAGTCCTTTTAAATCATGTTATCATATTAGCAAGATTTCTGCTTTATGCCCCATGTCTGCATAAATATATTCTACCATGGATTTCAGGCCCCAACAGAAAAAAAGAGATTAAAATCAAATTCCCAATTTTTAGTTTCTCGAAGAATAAACAATGTGTTTAATACAATACTGATGAGTGACTATTACAGCAAAAAAAAAATACAGTGATCTGAAACAAACATAATAAAATGTATCATGTAAATGAGACAATCAAACCATTGTAGATACAAGCACCCAGAGCTATGTTTCTTTTATGCAATACTCCAAATAAAAGCAGCAGCTGGTGATCCTTATGGGAAATATTCTCTTCTAATTTATCACAGTGGAAGACAGTTAGGGGCTGATTCACTAAGCTCGAGTGAAGGATTCGAATGAAAAATACTTCGAATTTCGAAGTATTTTTTGGGTACTTCGACCATCGAATTGGTTAAATTCGTTCGAAGTCGAACGAAATCGAACGAATCGAACGAAAAATCGTTCGACTATTCGACCATTCGATAGTCGAAGTACTTGCCCTTTAAAAAAAACTTCGACCCCCTACTTCGGCAGCTAAAAGCTACCGAAGTCAATGTTAGCCTATGGGGAAGGTCCCCATAGGCTTGCCTGTGATTTTTTGATCGAAGGATTTTCCTTCGATCGTTGGATTAAAATCCTTCGAATCGTTCG
The DNA here is from genome assembly GCF_017654675.1 of Xenopus laevis. Taxonomy (NCBI): domain Eukaryota; kingdom Metazoa; phylum Chordata; class Amphibia; order Anura; family Pipidae; genus Xenopus; species Xenopus laevis. Next base: position 111,703,462 of record NC_054376.1, read on the forward strand.
ATTCGAAGGATTTAATCGTTCGATCGAACTGAAAATCCTTCGATCGATCGATCGCAGGATCAGCGCTAAATCCTTCGACTTCGATATTCGAAGTCGAAGGATTTCAATCCGAGGGTCGAATTTCGAAGTATTTTTAACTTCGAAATTCGACCCTTAGTGAATCGGCCTCTTAATGTCCAATTTACTACTTTCATGGAGATTATTATAATAGTGCAAAAACACATTCATGTGAAAGCATTTCCTTCAGTTTAAATAACACTATGCAAAAGTGATTTTTTTTTTGTATTTTTTCAGCAATGGTAATTGATTTTCACCTGCTTACTGTGTTTTAGGAAGAAAAAAAATGTACCTGAACTGTAAATAATAATAATAATCATAATAATTATATAATTATTACCCAAATTGCCTCGCATTACCCGTGTGCAGGCCATGTAGAAAATATAGGTCTTAAAATAGAGCTTCATAGCTTGGTCTAAAGTAGGGATGCACCAAATCCATTATTACGTTCGGTATTCAGCCAGGATTTGGGCTTTTTCAGCAGGATTCGGATTTTGGCGAATCCTTCTGCCCGGCCGAACCAAATCAGAATCCTAATTTGCATATGCAAATTTGGGGCAGGGAGGGAGATTGCGTGACTTTTTGTCACAAAACAAGGAAGTAAAAAATATTTCCACTTCCCATCCCTAATTTGAATATGCAAGGAATATGCAAGGATGCAAAGGATTCAGGGTTCAGCTGAATCCAAAATAGTGGATTTGGTGCATCCCTAGTCTAGAGAAATGCATAAATGGGAATTCAGGGCCAGAACTAGGAGAAGCTAGAAGAGGCATGTGTCTAAGGTGCACTGGCAGGGGTAATAGGCATGTACCTCCTCTACATATTTTCACATTCTTAAAAGAATTTTATACTTAAAAAAAAAATGTGTGAAAAATAGAGCTGAGCAGTCAAACTCTATCCTATGTTATGAAGTGTCAGATGTCTGCAGCAGCAAAGTTCTGAGCATTCAAATAACAAACCAACATTTTATAAACCAGCCCAGTGAGCAAGGGACCATTGCAGAGGAGGGTAGTTGACCTTCAGAATGTTCCCATCTTTTTCTAATGTGTTCATTATGAGGTGGGGGGCAATAACACAGCCCGGAAATGCTTCAATCGCTGGTATAAACTAATATGTAGTTATTGAATAGATTCAATGAATTTGAATTGAATGTAACTATTAATGTAAACCACAAAAGAGACGTTCTACAAGCATAAATATACAGTAAAAGGGGTCTTTTTAAGGGGCACATTTACCTAGGGTCGAATATCGAGGGTTAATTAACCCTCGATATTCGACTGTCGAAGTAAAATCCTTCGACTTTGAATATCGAAGTCGAAGGATTTTGCGCTATTTCTACAATTGAACGATCAAAGGAATAATCGTTCCATCGAACGATTATATCCTTCGATTCAAAGGATTTTAATCCATCGATCGAAGGATATTCCTTTGATCTGAAAATTGTTAGGAAGCCTATGGGGACCTTCGCCATAGGCTAACATTGGCCTCGGTAGGTTTTAGGTGGCGAACTAGGGGGTCGAAGAATTTTTTAAAGAGACAGTACTTCGACTATCGAATGGTCGAATAGTCGAACGATTTTTAGTCGAAGGTCGTAGTCGAAGGTCAAAGTAGCCCATTCGATGGTCGAAGTAGCCATATTCGACCATTCGAAATTCAAACTTTTTTCCTCTATTCCTTCACTCGAACTAAGTAAATGGGCCCCTAAGTGTTAGAATATTAAGGGGCATTCTATTGAAGGTAATAGCTGCTGGTCTCTATTCTCTGCAATGGAGCACAGAGGCATGAAGCACAGAATGCGATATGCAATGTGCAAATTGAAGGTTGCCTCTTACACTTTGCCCACTGCATTGTTTTAGGAAAATTACCCCTAAAATCTGATTCATTTCAATTATGTTCAATAATTCTAATACAGTTGAGGTATAATGTCAAGTTGAGTGAAAATTGGCAATAACCCTAGCTAAACAAGTCATACCGTTTTTCAGCCACAGGAAATCATTTAAAAAAAATTGTGTATTTTGAGAGTCATCTAACAGATTTAAATAATTTGAGGTTACCGGGCTTGCTGGTGACAATAACCCTATTGTCAGGTATCCTTCATGTTGTTTGTATTGTTGTACAGGTGAATTAACCCTTTTTTTAAAATCCACAAATGTATCACTCACACTGCATCTTGCAGTATTCACATGATTTCCCTTTGTGCAATCTTGACATTTAGTGCAGTACTGATAAAAAAAAAAAATAGTTACAATGCACAAGTGGCCTTCAGCTATGTCAGGTACAAGTGGCCTTCAGCTATGTCAGGTAAACTGGTTTATACATGGATCCAAAAGCTTAAACTCAAGCTTAAATATCTTGATACTGATAGCTTCATATGGAGCATATTCATATAAAACATATTTCTATAGGTCAGATGCTTCAAGGAGAAGGAAAGGTTTAAACTAAGTAAGCCTTATCAGAAAGGTCCATCTAAATATACCAGTAAACCCCCAAAGTAATGTTGCTCTGAGTCCCCTGTCAAAAGAAACACTGCATTTCTTTCCTTCTATTGTGTACACATGGGATTCTGTATCAGACTTCCTGTTTTCATCTTAAACCTAATTGCCCTGGGCAAGAGCATGCTCAGTTTGCTCCTCTCCCCCCACCCCTCCCTTCTCTACTGTAATCTGAGCCCAGAGCAATGAGAGACTCAGGCAGGAAGTGATGTCACACCACATTAATACTGCAGCTCCTATTCTAAACAAACAGAGAGTTTCTAGAGCTTTTTACTCAGGTATGGTAAAACATTTTACAGAATAAATATAGCATTCTAGCTTGCACTATTGCAGCTAATCTATTGGCAATAAAATGCCTCCGTAGCTTTCCTTCTCCTTTCAATGAGGCCAATTTGTTTTGTGTGTTATTGTTTAGATAATAGATAATAATAGCCTTTTTGTCTTTTTCTACCTAATGTACATATGAATGTAAGTCAAAATTCTTATGTAGATCTATTTCTACTTGGAGAAAAACAATAGCATCTTTGGGATGTTTTATAAAAGTTTTCGTGTTTTTTTTTAAAAAATGGGAAATTTTAAAGGAAACCCAACAGTTTCAATTTTATCACATTTATTGCCACTTTCCTCACTGTGAGAAAATGTTCTTAGGAATGTGACACATTTATCAAGGCTTTTTTGTTGTTTTGTTTTCGATGTGCCAGTTTTGTCAGAATTGAATCAATGGTTTTCAGCAACCAGAATCAATTAAAATTTGTGGGTGATAGAATCTTAAGAATTGAATCCCTGCTGCTTTGGAAATTGTTAAAAATCATGTTCTGTATTACTGCGAATTTGTAGGAAAGTGGTTTATACAAGTGAACCATTACAAAGAGACCCTATATTTCATCCCCAATGAGCTGGGAATATGGGAACCAGTAGTCAGTACACATCTAACTGATCTTACTCATCCTGCTCATATTGTCCACCAGGTTTGCAGTCTCTTTACACCTGATTAGCATTAAAGATGGCAAAAAGACAAAATCTGCAGATGCAAAATTAACAGGAATGTTGCGTCAGACCATAAATTGCCTGGTATAACTGGCATGTACACCTGGTATACTAATGTTGTAATTTTCAGCACTCTTTAGGGCACATTTACTATTGGTCGAATATCGAGGGTTAATTAACTGTCGATATTCGACCACCAACGTAAAATCCGATATTTGAAGTCGAAGGATTTACCGCATTTCCTGCGATCGAAGGATTTTAATCCATCGATCGAACGATTTTCCTTCGATCCAAAAAAGCATAGGCTAACATTGGTGCTTGGTAGGTTTTAGGTGGCGAAGTAGGTGTTCGAAGTTTTTTTTAAAGAGACAGTACTTCGACTATCGAATGATCGAATAGTCGAACAATTTTTAGTTTGAATCGTTCGATTCAAAGTCAAAGTCCTAGTCGAAGGTCGAAGTAGCCAATTCGATGGTCGAAGTAGCCAAAAAAATACTTCGAAATTTGAAGTATTTTTTATTCTAATCCTTCACTCGAGCTAAGTAAATGTGCCCCTTGGAGTCTTATTAATTATAGGTTGGGTTTTAGTGTTTTTTGAGGTTTTTAAACTCTAAAACCACGATTGCCATTGAGTTTATTAAAAGTTCTGAGTTTATTAAAAAGTACAAATGAAAAAAGAGCTGAACTGTCCAAAAAAAAAATCTGAATACCTCGAAAAGCTCTTAAAATTCGACTTTTTCAGAATGTCTGTTGCAAAAAAAATCCTAAAACCTCCAACATTCTTATTGGTTTTAAAATGGTCCAAAAGGATCAATGCATCTCATATTGACTTCTATAGCATCTCGGCAACTTTTACTTGGGGAGGTTCTACTTTAGATGTTATTGTGGTTTTTACACTTGATAAATCTCTAGTTTTTAGCGCTTGATAGAAATTTAGGAAAACCAGAAGTGTTTTGAGATTTGTGGGGAAAAAAAGAAATTCAGTTTAGTAAATTTTTTTGAGGGGTTAGTTAGTATGCCTAGATCCAAGCCATAACCAGTACATGAGGTTTCTAGTTTTTATTCCCTTTTTTAAAGTGCTTAAACCATTGATCTTTTATTGTAGTTATTTGCAATGATCACATGAATCCACTTTTATCTACTTGCCCTTGGATTTCAAAGAAATGTGCCATGGTATGGTTTCTTTAATAAACAAAATGAAAACTTGCTTTTTTTTTAGCTGAGAATATTTTAAAATGCAAAAACGCTATTACCTGAACTTTAAACATAACTCAAACATCACTCAATGCTCCATAAAAGTATTAAATAAAGCAAAACTTTCAAACAATAACAGCCTCTGAACACTGTAATTTTTCATCACAGTATGGTGAATTCTGAAATACCAGTTATGCCTTAATACTTTGAAAATTCTGCCTCTCAGCATGGTCTGGTCACCTCTATCAAAGCTAAAGAACTAGTTTGCTCATAAAGTTAATATCAAGAAAATAAAAGTTGTGGGCTGGACGTGCACTTAAGATAAATGTTATCCTTTTATAGCATATTCATGGGATATTCTATTTCACATTTCTTAGTACACGAATCAGTAAAAATGTAAATAACCTAGTATTAATTTAACTTTTTATATTCGTAAGTGCTGCCTAAGGCATATTACTTATAAGCTACATCAGAACTGTATTGTTAAAAATTGTAACCATTATTTCTTATATGAAATGAGTTTCACACAACATAGGATAGTGTGGTATTTGATATCAGTTTCTGGACTTGCATGATAGTGTTGATTTCTGTTGAAATCCACAATCTACTGAATTTAAAGTGGTAGTTCACTTTTTGTAATACTTTTTTTCACTTTTTTCATACAAAGGAGAAGGGATTGATCTATGCACCTTCCCTGGTTCCCTGTATCACTAGTAATTTAGTATACTGTATATGCAAGTGTGTTTACTTTTAAAAACAGAGCTTTTTGAAACATAACTAAAAAAAATAACTAAAAATGAATAGGGCTAAAAATGCCACATTTTTTATACTGAACTTATTTCACTAGCTTAAAGTTTCAGCTTGTCAATAGCAGCAATAATCCAGGACTTCAAACTTGTCACAGGGGGTCACCATCTTGGAAAGTGTCTGTGACACTCACATGCTCAGTGGGCTCTGAGCAGCTGTTGAGAAGCTAAGCTTAGGGCTCGTCACTAATTATCCAGCAGAAAATGAGGTTTCTCTGTAATATAAGCTGATGCTACAGGGCTGATTATTAAATTCTGATGCTAATTGCATTGGTTTCTGTGCTGCCATGTAGTAATTATCTGTATTAATTACTTATCAGCCTTATATTGTGACATTTCTATTCTATGTGTACTGTATATTGTGAGTGGGTCCCTAAGATCAGTAAGTGACAGCAGCACAGAGCATGTGCAGTGAATCAGCAGAAAAGAATGCTGAGAGCTACTGGGGCATCTTTGGAGGCACAGATCTTTACTGCTAAAGGGTTTTGGTTGCCTTGGGCTGGTACAGAAGCCTAAAACATAATGCACAACATTTCTAGCCTAATTATTTAGTTAAGCTGTAGTTCTCCTTTAAGTACAAATTTATCATCATTAAATTGACAAGCCACCATACCACACCATGGTAGCATACCTACATCATACCTACATGGTAGCATTTCTCGAAATAAGTGTCTCCTGATCTTAAAATCTCAGTCTGAACCTGCTTACTTAGATGCCAATTGAAAACACCAGGGCGAATAATTAAAAAATTAACATCAAAAATAAAAATTATAAGACAAAAAGTCAGTATTGCTGATGTACATATATAATATAAAACAAAGGAAAGTGTTTGGAAGCTGAGTTACCCATTTAAGGCTAATTTTCTTAAAAGATTTACAATTAAAAACAGTTTTAACAGAGCAAAATTAGTTCATGCGATATGATTTAATTATTTTTATGATAAAATAAAAAAAACTCATATATAGGGAAATAGCTACTAGATGAGCCAACATGTAAAATAATTTAATTAAATGGGGGGAGGGGCTTGTTTACAGCCAGGAATAATGGTCTTGCCTCCAGTCAAAAATGTAATTTATAAAGGCTGGAGTGACTGGATGTCTAACATAATAGTTATAACCCAACTTCCTGCTTTTCAGCTCTCTAACTCTGAATTAGTCAGTTAAAGGGGGGGCACATGGAACATAACATAACATTTGTAATTGATCCTTAGGGGCAAATTCACTAAAGCGAGAATCCGCGAACGCTAGCGCAAATTTGCCAGCATGACGTCATTTCGTTACTTTGCAGATTTACTAACGAGTGCTGGCGTAAATTCGCTAGCGAAGTGGACCTACTCTAGCGCTACTTCGCACCCTTATGCCAGACGAAGTTGCGCTATGGTGAAGGGACGTAACTTCGCTAATTCACTAACTTGCACATTGTACTGAACGTTACCTCTTGCGCCAGACTTACCTTCACCACCTCAGACCAGGCGAAGTGCAATAGAGTAGATAGGGCTTGCTTCAAAAAATGTTGTAATTTTTTCTAAGTCCCAAAAAACGCTGGCGTCTTTTACTTTTTAAGGGTGATAGGTTGAAAAAAATCATAAATTTTTTGGGGGTACCCTCCCTCCCCCCTACATTTCCTAACATATGGCACCTAAACTATACAGTGGGCACATGTGTAGGGCATTATAACACCTCTATTTTATTTTATGAAGCTTTCCCAGGCTTGTGTAGTGTAATGTATTTGCTGCTACATATACGTCCATTGTACTTTAACTTGGCGCCGTATGCAAATTAAGCATCGCTAGCATAACTTCGCTTTGCTTGACGAAGTAACACTAGCGCAACTTCACTACCTTTGCTCCTCCCTGAGCTCAACTTCAGATTTTAGTGAATTAGCGGCGCCCTGGCGAAGTAGGGCAAAGCCAACGCTGGCGCAACTTCGAAGGTAAGTAAATTTGCCCCTTAGTATTCAGCTCAGATTTAAAAACAACAGTTATGACCCATATGCCCCCCCCCCTCTCAAGTCACTGATTAGCTACTGCCTTTTAAATAAAGAGAGCTGAAAAGCAGGAGATAGTGTTCTGTTATGTTAGACATCCAGTCACTCCAGCCTTTATACATTGCATTTTGGCTAACTATACTAGAAATATTTTTTATTTTGCAAAGCCTATTTATTTACCCAGTTTTATTATTCACTGAACAAATTCCTTTAAGATACAGTAGATAATCTTGCATTCCTTTCTGAATTACACTTTCTCTCTAGATGATTTCTTAGAACAACCAATTAAAAAGTACAAAAAGAACATGAACTCAGTGGTAATTCTTTTCTTCTTGGATAAAAAAAAATCAATGTCAAGCAATGCAATATGTCCGTGTTTTAACAAAGCCAATCATGGGATTTTCTGCAAGGAATACACAACAGAGATTTGAAATTTCATCAAACGAGAAATCAAGAATAACTAGTAATGCACTGTATATTAATTTCGGTTTTTAGTTTATTGGTAGCCTACACCCCTGACAGAAGAAATGTACCTTTGTTAGAATGCCGGCTCTTCTTGCAACCAGGAAATGCTTCTACACCCAACACAGGCAGTTAATAAAAGCTACATTTATTTAGGCAAGTTTAGCTAATAGAAACATTTTTTTAAAAGTTTTCAAATTTTCAACACTACATCAAAAATGTTCATATGATCTGAACCAGGCCCGGATTTATGGAGAGGCCACCAAGGCCTGGGCCTTGGGCAGCAGGATTTTTGGGGGCAGCATGTGGCCCAACCACACCCACATTGGTTCAGAAACACTGGGGATGAGCAGATGATACGATCATTTTTTAAATATCCTGTGCACCAATTCTGATTGCTCCGGTCCCAATGATGAAAATTTGGTCAAATAAAAGGGAGGGGATGGGGGGGACAATGAACAACAGCAGGCTAGGGGTGCCCTGTATGTAAATCCGGCCAAGATCTGAACCCAGACAAGAACTACAGTTCTTCTTTTCCACAGTACGTCAGCATTGTCTTAGGGAGTTATTTATCAAAGTCCGATTTTATGTCAACATTTTCTGCTACAAACTCCGATCAAATCCACTCGGGGTTTTTACACTTATTTATTATTAAATTTTCCCAAAAATTTGCTTTTCTGGAAAAAAATCTTATTTTTTTTCATATTTTTCACCCAAAAACTCTGATTTCTTATGTTTTTTTGGCCAAAAACTCTGAAAACTTCGGGGTATTGCACGAAACCCAGTGCACATCAAAAAAATCATTGGGACTTCTCCCATTAACTTATATGCAACCTCGACAGGTCTGAGATGCAGTATTTTCTGATTCTGCCTTTTCCATCCTCTGGGTTTAAAAAATTCCAAAAAAATTAGGATTTTTTAAAAGTCAGATTTTATTTAAACTACTGGCACCTCTTGACAAAGCAAAATTAAAGGGGGATGACATACTGTATAACCAAAGACAATAAGGCTTTAGCAGAAAGACTAGCTGCAGCAACTAGAAAAGCCATACTACAGGAATGGCTATCCACTACTGCACCATTGATACAACTAGTTAAAAGTAAACTACACTTCCTTTTCCACATGGACTGGTTGGAGGCATCTGACAATAAATCAATTCAAACACACAAATTTTTGGATGTCTGGTCCACCTATATCCTACATCTTCCCCCAGATATCAGACAAATTACAGTCAACACATTCCGACATACAACCTGGTATGACCTTGAATGCCTCCGGGGCACTAACCCCCTCTTACTTGCTACAGCATCTCTAAATGGAACATAGTAAGATCTGCCTGAATGGTCTGCACAGATTTTATTTTATGTGTTCATTTTTCTATTCTTTCCCTTTGTTTGATTTGTTTATGTTGTAATGCAGGATTCTCATAAGGTAGTACACTCTAACAAGTTCGTGGCTTTTTGCCTCCCCTGATAACTGGCCGCTCCATGCTGCAGATGCAAGGTTCTAACCTTGCCTCATGGCCGGAACGGCCCTGGTTCTAAAGAAAGTCAATGTTAAGCCCCTTGGTTTGAATTGTTTGAAGTACAACGTGCACACTAGTTAGGTTCTTCCTAAACAACAGGAGACTTGGATCTTTATTAAAGGACCAGTAAAATCACACTTTTTTAAAATAAATTATTAGTATACAATGAAAAAAAACCCACCAAGACAAATTAAACTTTAAAATACCAAAGCCTTTATTAAGAAATAATTTACAGAAACTCTGCTTCCACTCCTCTGCCCTCATCTCCTCTGCCCTCATCTCCTTCACCAGCTCTTCTTCATCCTCCTCCCAGGAGCAACAGTAGGAAGGCAATGTCAGCATGCTCCCCATTGGCTCCACAAGAGGTGCAGCTCATAGATCCTTAGATGACCCACCAAGTGCAGTCCTTCCTATTCTGCACCGCTACCAAAAATGCAAAAAAGAATTATTGTGAGTACTTGCCCTATTAAAGTGTGTGTGTGTATATATATATATATATATATATATATATATATATATATATTTATATATATATATATATATATATATATATATATATATATATATATATATATATATACGTAGGAGTGTGATACTATTTTTAATGCTGTACAAAATTTGGATGGTATAGTTAATTATTTCATCTGGAGAAACAAACAGAAAAACAAAAAAAAAACATTTGTTGCCAGCAGCAATAAACTTGTGAAGGTCACACATATGAAATATGTAGGCAGACAAAATGAATCATTATGCGTCTCCTTTCATAGCCGATAAGCTTTATAGTCAATTTTAAGTCTTAGAACACAATGAAATCCTTTTTCACATCCATAACAAAAGAACTTTGAAAAAAAAAATCTCCTTCTCTGCATCATAGCGAAATCCTGTTATTTTAGCAAATTCACCTAAAAAACTTAAAAAACATTGGGGGCCAATTTACTTAACTTTTTAGTTGCCAAAACCCCAGAAAAGTTGAAGGAAAAAAAGTGTGACACTTTCTGAATTAATTATGCAACAAAACTGTGACTATACCTAATCCAAAAATACTCCTGCTAAAACCTGTTGAAGTTGATGGCAGATGTCCATTTTACAGCTGGAAGGTCTTTCTTTGCTTCATAGTGGTTTTTGACAATACAAAAAATTCGTAGTTATCACATGACAAGTCGAAAAAGTCTTGTTTTGGCTGTGTAAGTGGTAATTCTCCAATTTATGTCAACATTGTACAGAATCTTAAAATATGTTTAGTAATATAGGTATGGTATCTGTTATCCAGAATGCTCGGGACCTGGGGTTTTCCAGATAACAGATCTTTCTGTAATTTGGATCTTCATACCTAAAGTCTATTAGAAAATCATATAAACATTAAATGAACCCAATTGGTTTTGCCTTCAATAATGATTAATTATATCTTATTGTGGCTCAAGTACAAGGTACTGTTTTATTATTACAGAGAAAAAGAAAATCATTTTTAAAGATGTGGATTATTTGGATAAAATGGAGTCTATGGGAGACTCAATTTGGAGCTTTATGGATAACGTTTTTTCGGATAATGGATCGCATACCTGTACCAGACAATGGCTGGTTAAAAAAAAAGCTTCTTGTGCATCAAACCACACGTTGGTTTCTTTTGAGAGAACTAATGTATTTCTTTTGCAAATTGGTAATCACTCAAACTTTCACTTGTAGATATGAGATATCTTCTCATAAAAGTTATTAACTTCATGTAAATAAAATTGTGTAAAATCTGGACACAAGCGTGATTACAACCCATACAAAATACGCATGAAAAGACACAAACTTTTATGCTGTAAGAGGGACAATTTTTAGCCATGCTCCAGTAACCCACCAAACTCTATAAGCATTTACATGTTTTGGTGTACACTGGTGGCTACGTATTATCATATCAAAATACTCTACAGGATGAATTCAAGTTTAAACTGTCCTCTCCATAAGTAATTTCTGAGAACTATTATTTTGCCGCGGAGCTCACAAGGTCAAACTTTGTGTCACAGTTTCTTTTTCATTATTCTTGACACCTATTCTTTAAAGCTTTTTATATTTTTAGGGTTATGTGACTTCTCCAAAAGACTTTCGAAACTATACAGAAAGACAGCCTTCAGGTTAGACTTCAAAGACAAGAAAATGACATTTCTGCATTTCCCATCTATTTTCACTGTCTCGACTGTCACACAATCAAGCTATTTGGTTTCTAGATGTCAGAACATTTGCGTTTTTGCAGTGTTGAATGTGTCAGTATCACTTATATTCAAAATGTTAGTAATTAGAATAAACATTTCCCAAGAGATTAAAAAATATGACTTCTGAAACAGAGTAATATATTGTTTAACAAGTCATCCTAATTTTTTTTCACCTAAGATTCAAATAGCAGAAATAAAGCAGAATGTTCAGATAGAAGCTCTTTCTAGCATTAAAAATAATGGCACAAGCATGAGTAAGTTACATATCACAGAAGTAAGTGCATTAGCTACAATGTATGGTGCTCAGAAATGTCTCTTCTTGAAACCACTTAATGCCCCCCCATTAAGTGGTTTCAAGAAGAGATATTTTTGAGCATTTTTGAGACATATTTGGTTTACTACTGACTCCAAAAGGACCTTATATTTATTGTAAAATGTTCCTACGTTTGTTCTGTGATTAAAAAATGTTTATGTTCCCTTGCACATTAAAATGTGCCTAGACCATACCTATTCAACAGACTTTGGAAGCAAAGAAGAACTTGAGTAATGCATAACTAGGTTAAAAAAATGTATACAAACCGTTCCAAAGTTTGATCAACATGGTGAAGTCAGAAACAGAATCCTTTTTGATGTAAATCAAATTTGATGTAAAAAGAAAATGTATACAATAGCCTTTCTTCCTGTGCCCAGACAATAGCCCTAGATGGTAATATGATAAGAATAGTGTTTCTAATACAGCATACTTATGAATAAATGTCTAGCTCAAATCTGCGTTAATGATAAGGTTCTCACATCTCAGTGATATGCCACCTTACATTCTAACTAAAACTTTTATTTAAGTGCTAGAGTATTAAGTGATGGTGCAAAAGCTTATATACCATGCCCTGGCATCTAGACTTTGCCCTGTGCCTTATGCCAAATCCTTGCCAAGACAGAAAAGATAATGCACCATGCTCCCACCTCATTCAGATGATAGGCAATGCACAGTCCACCCCTGCAGGAATATAAAACATGTATCAGTGCTGCACTTATGAGAAGGTCCTGACCTAGGCCAACAGTCACTTATCTCAGGGAACTACATTATGCTTGTGTGTGAGTTAGAGGGCGCTAAATAAATGTATGTTTTTGACAATTTGAAATAGGTATAACCAAATAAAACCACAACTATCTGTGTAACTGAAGTCCAAATGAAACCAACTAAGTGTATTTTCCTGCTATCAAAAGCTTTTATTGATTCTCAATAGTGATTTTTTTAGCCAGGCATGGATTCGCAGCTAAATTCTGCACTTGGCTTTCTGCTAATTTTTTCACGAAACGGCAGCAATAATCTGTGGTTAAAAATGTCACTGCGACAAAAAAGTCTCCAAGACAAAATTGTTGTAGAGGCAAAAAAGTCGCCATAAGAAAAAGCTCCCATTGACTTTAATGCATTTGGACAAAAAAGTCTCAGAGACAAAAAAGTTGCCACATGAAATATGCCCATTGACTAATGCATTTAGAGTGATAAAACATTTTCATGTATGTTAATAAATTATGGCGTGTAAAAAATTTTGACGACTATTGACTTCAATGCATTGCACACATTTTTCACAAATGTTTTAAAAAAATTTCCACATTTGCTCCCACGATGTGAAATGGGACAAATCTACTAGTTCTGAAATACATTCCCCAGAGATTACTGGACATTACAGGTTTCCTGGTTGTGCACTCTGATACAGGAACATATTTAGGTCTGGTGCTGCCAAGGCACTGGACCTGTGAAAGCCTCCAGTTGACGTCACAAGTGACATCTTGACGCAACACGCGTACGAGTCATGTCGCTCACTTCAAAACTGTCGCACGTCAACACTATTCGGACGCCCACTGACTTTAACACCGCCGTTATAATTGAGGCGATTGTCAGAATTGACGCGGGCGACAAAATTGTCGCCCATCAGTAGCATTGAGATGAAATGCTAGAAAGAGTATGGCCTCTTGGGTTAAACACTGTACTGTCCTTTGCCTTTATAACTACTACATCTTTTGGGTCAGTGACCACAGCAGCCAAGGATGTGTTTATATAATATAAAAATATCTGGAACGGTCCAATTCCTAAGACGGACGAATGGCTAGTGTCAGAGGGTTGATATTTGTCACCCCCACCCTCTATGACGCCATAACGCTATATGGCCCAAGGCAGGATGGACTAATGGTCTACTGTGGACAATGGTCACTCATATAACTTTTACTAGGCCATACAAACAAAAGATCATCACTCTGTTACTTAAATTCCAGAGTGTTAGCATAACGCCAGTCTGTCTGGTGTGGCCCCCTCCTGCAGACGTGCTGCTCGAATAACTGGAAATACCACAATGGCCTTGGTTAGCCATAGCTGATTGGGAGGCTGTGGACTGTTGGAGCTAGGCACAGTATGTTACAACATTCCTTTGATAACATGTAAGACTAAGTAAATCATTTAGACATTAATTGTACAAGGAGGAGACAGACTATGTATGGTATTTCCGTGAAACCCTTGTCACAATTATTGTAAAAGCCTTCTGAAAGCTATATAATGCCTGGACCAAGAGGTGTGTCTTTGGTAAGTCCTTGGCTGACATTCTGTGTGTTACTCCAACAGCTTACCCAGACAAAACTGTTATGTTGTATTATGTAAGAATAAATTGCCTGACTATTACTAAAGGTTTTCCTTTACTGAGTTTTGTCTTACACGAGGTCAAAATGGTACTACAAAAAATACCATCAGATGCTATAGGGCAAATTCACTAACCTCCGAAAACTCGCCAGCGATGGCTTCTCTCACAGCGCAACACTTAGCCAAGCATAGATTCGCCAGGACAATGCTAATTCACTAAAATCTGAAGTTGTGTCCACGGCACCAAACGCTGGCGAAGTTGTGCTAGCATTACTGCACCAAGCGAAGCAACATTTTGCTAGTGTTGGCTAATTTGCATATGGTGGGAAGTTAAAGTTGAATGGACGCATATGTTGCAGCAAATACATTACACTACACAAAATTCGACAGGCGTTAGGGAGCGAAGTACCGCTAGAGTCTATCTCCTTCGCTAGCAATGTTACAACAGCAACTGTTAGTAATCGGCGAAGTACCGAAATGACGAATTTTCGCCCGCGTTAGTCACTTTGCCCTTTAGTAAATTTGCCCCTATGGGTCTAAGCTAAACTAGTTTGATCAAAGCCAATTTGTGATGGTTGACATGGGTAGTCCAATTAAGCACCTATTCAACTGAATCATTAATATATTTTTGCTTTTTCTTTCTAGGCTGCCTCCTAATAATCCTTCATGTTAACAAGTTAACTCCAACTTGGGTCCTGAGATCTGTTTCAACCTGGCCAACATCTACAAAAACTCTACAGGGTTTCTGTGTAGGTTTTCTTCCACCTACAAGAAGATTAATTGTCTCCTGATAAAAACTGACACACAATAAGGAACTTTGATTTTAATTTTTTGAGGAAATGAGAGAAATATTGAACAATATTACAATCTTAGATAATTTAGCACATCTTGCATTCTTTAATAAACAATACAGGGATACATACCCATTACAAACAAGCATTCTTTAAATTTTTAAAGTATGTTACCTGTAACATGAATTATTTAGTAATGTTCTTTGTGGTATTATAATGCAGATATGACTAGTCCCAGGCAGCAGGATATCTAGCAAACATCAGCACATAAATCTTGCTTCCAGCATTTCTGTTGCATTCTTGTTCAGGCTACCAAACTTGCTTCAAAGGTGATCTTTGATCTCACCTTTTCTCACATTCTGTTCTGTATATAAGAAGGGCACTGTAATACACTCCAAATGTCTGCAGGCATTAAACTCCAAAGTCAGCATATGTAAAAATAAGATTTTATTTTATCTAGGTAAGTAAACATTTGAAGTGGTTGAGCTTTGGTCTGATTAAACCTGAACTTCTTTTTCATATCCTTCACACCCTTGGGATTTGAATAGTCAAGCACCTATGAATATTCAACCATTAGTTTAAAAAGAAAAAAAGTTGTTTTTTTTATTACAAATTCTAGGTGCATGCCAACTCATATATTTAATAATGGATATGGATTTTCATAACAATAGTTGTGCATGCCTTATCTTGACCTTGTCAGGCTTAAAAGCTCACAGACTTCCTGCCCACTTCTCCCGACACAATTATTATGGAGAATAATACTTAAAAACAAAAGCTCTCTGTTATTATACTGTCTATCACAAATCATAAAAACCATTAGTCAAGCTTTTAACAGTGTCAATTCCAAGTTATTTATAAAAATGAAAAGCATGCCTACTTCCAAGGATTATTGGTTTAGATAGACTATCTTGACTTGTACAGATTAATTCATACAATTTTTTGCTGTTCAGAAGTACACTGATTACAGTTCTGGCCCCTTATAAAATTGAATATGGCAGTGACTAAAAATGTGATTATTGCTAATGCTATGATTGAATATTGTCTATGAGCAAGGAATATATTCATATTTACAGTCATATGAAAAAGTTTGGGAACCCCACTCAGCCTGCATAATAATTTACTTTCAACAAAAAAGATAACAGTGGTATGTCTTTCTTTTCCAAGGAACATCGGAGTACTGGGGTGCTTTCTAAACAAATATTTTTAGAGAAGCATTATTCAGTTGTATGAAATTAAATCAAATGTGAAAAACTGCATGTGCAAAAATGTGAGTACCCTTGTACTTTTGCTAATTTGAATGCATGCAACTACTCAATACTGATTACTGGCAGCACCAAATTGGTTGGATTAGCTTGTTAAGCCTTGAACTTCATAGGCAGGTGTGTCCAATCGTGAGAAAAGGTACAGGTTGATGAGAAAGAAGCCCCTTCTGCACTCACACCACAAACAGAGTCGCTTGTTGTATGCAAAAGCTCATTTAGACAAGCCACAGTCATTTTGGAACTAAGTGCTTTGGACTGATGAGACAAAAATGTAGTTATTTTGTCATAACAAAAAGTGCCTTGCATGGCGGAAGAAGAACACCGCATTACAAGAAAAACACCTGCTACCTACTGTCAAATTTGATGGAGGTTCCATCATGCTGTGGAGCTGTGTGGCTAGTTCAGGGACTGGTCCCTTGTTTAAGTCAAGGGTCGGATGAATTCAACCCAATATCAACAAATTCTTCAGTATAATGTTCAAGCATCAGTCACAAAATTGAAGTTACGCAGGGGTTGGATATTCCAACAAGACAATGACGCTAAACACACTTTGAAATCTACAAAGGCATTTATGCAGAGGGAGAAGTACAATATTCTGGAATGGTCGTCATAGTCCCCCGACTTGAATATTACCAAAAATCTATGTGATCATTTGAAACAGGCTGTCCATGCTCGGCAGCCATCAAATTTAACAGAACTAGAGAGATTGGTCAAAAATACCATCCAGAATCCAAACTCTCATCAAAGGCTATAGGAGACATCTAGAGGCTGTTACATTTGAAAAAGGAGGCTTAGTTTACCTCTTGATTCTCAACAGTTGAAAGCTTTAAATGTAACAAAAATTAGTTTTAAAAAATGAACAAACATTAAGATGATGGCTTAAAAATGCTAAAAATATTTTGAAAAACAAAGAAAACAACAAAATGAATACTGATGTTACAGCTGATAAATTTGATTTTAAATATCAATGCATATTTATCCCAAAACTAAGATACAAACAGAATGCAGCATACAAGCATACAAGCATTAAAATAATTTGGCTTGCAGCAGAACAAAACACCAGTACAATTGTGTATTCATTTGCTCATTTTCCTTATTATATGGAAGAATTATTGGCTTATAGTTCCAACAGATGGGAAGAATAAACTATCCAATCTACTAGCCAACGTTTAGCAATGATTGGCAGCAACATTGCTACTGTATATGGGATAATACTGATACAGTAAGCATTTCAGATATCAGAAGATATTGTAAAGTTCTCCATTGTTTAGGCAGTGATGTCTCAGCCTCTCAGGTAATTACAGACCTCTAAAATTAACTTCAATAACCAATGAGTAATCAACTGATGATCCTTTATAATTTTCGAGTTTAAAATGTATGGCAGTAGAAAATCAAATGTATGAAGACTGACATTTTTGTGGTATTGTAGTTTTTGTCTTTTATCTACCCCTCCAGTTTAACCTAAATATTGATTGAAAAGACACTTATGGGTCTTTTAGGTAGATTCTGTATTTTGAATGAACATCAGAACATACAAAAGACATACATAACAAGCATTATTGATTTTCAGTCATAAATTTACATAATTACAATAAACAAAATTATAATAAATAAACAAGCGGAAAAAAAAAGGGTGACTCTGGGAAATAGACACCTCAGTTGTATGATTACGTAGTTACATATATCTAAGTATCATAAGTCATTACATACATGCAAACATTGCCAGTAACTTGTTATCTTGGAGATATCTTGAAGTACGAGCAAATGAGCATTCATAAATTGCCGTTTGATTTAATCCATTAATAATTGACTGTATTGGAGGAATATCTTGAGACTTCAATTTCCTTGCAATTGCCATTCTGGTTGTAAATAAAGAGTGGCATAACAAATACAATTGAGCTTTGTTCAGTGTCGGACTGGGCCGGTGGGACACAGGGAAAAACCCGGTGGGCCTGGCCCTTATGAGCTCCCGCTGGCACAGCCATGTTCCCCCGATAGGGTGCTCCATTACAAAAACTTTTGCCGCTGCGACTCTGCGCAGTTGTGCGTCATACTGGCGTTCACGCAGGCACAAACCACACCGCCGTTTGTGCAGAGCGGTGCGAGAGGGAGGCACACAGTGGGGAAGCCAGGAGGGGGCCCCCGGTGACTGCCTGGAGGGGCCTTCATGTGGCAGTCCCAGTGGGCCTCCATTACTCCAGTCCGACCCTGGCTTTGTTACATTGTAGTATTAACCTTAAGTCCATTATACCCAATAATGCTAAGGCTGGAGTCAACAGAATATTGATTTTAGTGATCTTTTGAATAATAACTTCCACTGATTTCCATAGAGTTTGTATAACCGGACATGACCACCAAATATACAAAAAACTACCCAGGCCGCCGGAGTTTCTCCAACATTTGTTAAATGTCCCATATTTTTTGTAATTTATGTGGTGTTAAATACCATTGATAGATTAATTTCCTGGTGTTCTCAAGGTGATTAACACACTTGGAATAAAGGTATGGAGATTTAAACGCATCATTCCATTGTTGCATTGTAAATGATTGTTTTAAATCTGCTTCCCATTTTTGCATGAAATTATATTTAGGTGGGTCCTCTAATAGTACTAACTGTTTATATACTGTAGTACCGAGGTACCTTGCTTTTTGAGAACTGGGTTTTGAAAGAAAACTTCCCAGACTGTAGGCAGTCTATTGACTTGATGAATCCATTTGTATGAATAATGGTGAATCTGTAAATATTTATAGAATTCAGTATGTGGTAAATGAAATGCATAGAAGCAAATGATTTAAATGCTTGACCTTCCATTAATTGTAGGAGAGAATATGCCCCATTTTGAACCCACATATTTAGTTGCAGAGATGTTATATCCATAGAAATCGTGTCCAATAATAGAAGCGGAGATGGGAAGGGTGAAATACCTTTAGAATTACATAGTCGCCAATTCTTTATAATACACCATGGGTGGAGGGAAATGATTTGTAGATTACAAAATATTATCGGATTTGTAGAAGTAAAAATTTGAGTTGGAGTCCAAGGATATAGGTATGAGTTCTCTATATCAACCTAATATTTAGTTCCTTTGGATAGATTCAACTCTGCTAACTGATCCAGTAATATAGCTTTATGGTATATTGCAATGGCAGGAGAAGCTAAACCCCCTTTTTTAATTCTTGTTGTAAGATATGTTGTGATAAACAGGGTTCTTTTGAATTCCATATGAAGGTTATAAAAATTTGTTGTAACTTTTGTAGGTATGACCGTGGCAAGGCAATTGGTACAACCCGCATCAGATATAACACCTTAGGTAAGCAGATCATTTTCAGGGCCTTTATCCTACCTATCCAAGTTATAAACACCATTTTCCATTAGGAAATTTCATCTCGTATTAGATGTAATAGTGGAAAAAAATTGTCTTGCAACTAATTTTTCATAGTATAGATAGGTGCATGCCCATATATGTAATCTCTTTTTTTTCCATTCAAATGGATAAGTATGCTTTAAATGTACCATATTATGTTCAGGGATATTTATTCCCATGGCTTGGGTTTTGGATTGGTTCAATTTATATAGCGATATATATAGCTAAACCTTATCAAGATTTGCAGTAAAGTTGGTACTGCAAATTGAGGATTGGTAAAAAACAATATTATATCATCTGCATAAAGCCCGATTTTATGAGTTAACCTTGTAAGGTGGAGTTGTCTCTAATAACCTGAGCTAGTAGTTCCATAGCCAATGTGAAGATAAGGGGAGAAAGAGGGCACTCCTGTCGTGTTCCATTGGTTATAGGGAAACTATCAGATAGGTATTCACTTGAGCTGATGGATATGTATATAAGGCCATAACTGCCGTAATAAAATAAAGGGGAAAATTTAATTTTCTAGTACTTTCTGGATATATATCCCCAATATATGCGGTCAAAGGCCTTTTCCGCGTCAAGAGCTAAAATTAAAGAGGGAATTGTTTGTGTTTCTAAATAATGTATATTGTTTATACACCACGAGTACCATCATAGGTCTGTCTTTGCTTAAGGAAACCTACCTGGTCTTTATGTATAAGTTGTGGTAAAATATCTTGCAATCTAAAGGCTAATATTTTTGCATTGATTTTTAAGTCTGCATTTAAAAGTGCAATCGGCCTATAGTTTTGACATAATGCCGGGTTTTTCCCTGGTTTTGAGATAGTTGTAATTATGGACGAGAGTATTTCTCTAGGAAATTTACCTGTGTTAACTATCTCATTATATAATTTTGTAAGCGGTTCTAAAAGTATCTCGGAATATGTTTTATATTATAAATGTGAGAAGCCATCTGGCCCTGGTGCTTTTTTGTTGGGAAATTATTTATTTGCCCCTTCTACTTCACCTGGGGGCAGATTTACTAAGCTCGAATGAAGAATTCGAATGAAAAAAAAATTCGAATTTCGAAGTATTTTTTAGGTACTTCGACCATCAAATGGGTCAGATTAGATCTAATTCAATCGAATCGAATGATCCGAACAATTTGAAGTAAAAATCGTTTGACTATTCGACCATTCGATAGTCAAAGTACTGTTTCTTTAAAAAATACTTCGACTTCATACTTTGCCACTTTAAACCTACCGAGCTGCAATGTTGGCCTATGGGGACCTTCCCCAGCACTTTTCTAAGCTTTTTTTGATCGAATAAAAATCCTTTGATTGATGCTTAAAATGGTTTGAATCGTTCGATTCGAAGTTTTTTATTGGATCGTTCAATCAAAGCATTTGTCTAAATCCTTCGCATTCGATATTCGAAGGATTTTACTTCGATGGTCGAATTTGTGGGTTTATTAACCCTCGAAATTCAACCCTTGATAAATCTGCCCCTTAATGTTGTTGGAGCACTTAAGCTATCTATATCTACAGCTTCAACCATGGGAATTTTAATAGAAGTCAAAAATTGATCTAGAAGTTCTTGGGGCACATTTACTAAGCTCGAGTGAAGGATTTGAAGTAAAAAAACTTCGAATTTTGAAGTATTTTTTTGGGTACTTTGACCATCGAATAGGCTACTACGACCTTCGACTTCGATTCGAACGATTCGAAGTAAAAATCGTTTGACTATTCGACCATTCAAAGTACTGTCTCTTTAAAAAAAACTTCAACTACATACTTTGGCAGTTTAAACCTACCGAGGTATAATGTTAGCCTATGGGGACCTTCCCCATCAGTTTTCTAAGCTTTTTTTTGTTCGAAGAAAAATCCTTCGATCGATCGATCGATTAAAATCCTTCGAATCGTTATGTTTTGATTCCTAAGTCTTTTCATATAAGCAGCTGTTTTAATTAGGGATCCACGTATCACTGCCTTATGGTATTAACGACCCCTGTATCCTGTATTGGATTAAATTTAAAGTAATCTATTATACAGTCTTTAATTTTGAGAGATGTTTCATTATTTATAATGAGTTGATTATTAAGTCTCCAAGCCGGTTTAGTATTGGCATCAAAGTCTAGAGCTAACGTAAAAGTAATGGGAGAATGATCGGTACAAGTTAGTGTACCTATTGTAGCCTGTTGCAATTTAGATAAGTAGCACTTCCATTATACTTAAATATACTTTGATTTAGCCTTAGGAGTGCTTCCACAACCCCCCAATTTTGTACATTGTATTAGCCTGAAGCTGTGGCTTAGCTTCATGTGGTTTTTAATAGCACCCCATACCCACCCCTATATACTAATGGTGGTCCTATGCTTTTAAATATGGGCATTGGTTTGGGCAATCTCTCTCTCTTAAAAGCCTTAACTGGCGGGGGAGGATCTAGGCTCCAGAGTGAAACCAATGTTCCACAAACACTGAATACAGGTAATGCTATTATGCAGAGAATTGTCTTTTTATATTATGACCCGAGAATAAACAAGTTAGGGACCGCCATATGGGGTTTACCTTGACGTGGTATGGTGGCTTTTCAACTTTATGATCATAACTTTGTAACTAAAAACCCCCTGTCTTTGTAAACACATGCACTTGCATTTATACTGAATTGCTTATGAGACAGGGGCCCAGGGAAGTGCATTGTAAGTAGCACTTCCATTATACTTAAATATACTTTGATTTAGCCTTAGGAGTGCTTCCACAACCCCCCAATTTTGTACATTGTATTAGCCTGAAGCTGTGGCTTAGCTTCATGTGGTTTTTAATAGCACCCCATACCCACCCCTATATACTAATGGTGGTCCTATGCTTTTAAATATGGGCGTTGGTTTGGGCAATCTCTCTCTCTTAAAAGCCTTAACTGGCGGGGGAGGATCTAGGCTCCAGAGTGAAACCAATGTTCCACAAACACTGAATACAGGTAATGCTATTATGCAGAGAATTGTCTTTTTATATTATGACCTGAGAATAAACAAGTTAGGGACCGCCATATGGGGTTTACCTTGACGTGGTATGGTGGCTTTTCAACTTTATGATCATAACTTTGTAACTAAAAACCCCCTGTCTTTGTAAACACATGCACTTGCATTTATACTGAATTGCTTATGAGACAGGGGCCCAGGGAAGTGCATTGTAAGTAGCACTTCCATTATACTTAAATATACTTTGATTTAGCCTTAGGAGTGCTTCCACAACCCCCAATTTTGTGCAATTTAGATAGAGCCGAATGAGAAATTTAAAACATATCTATACGGGAATGCAATAAGTGAGGATGGGAGTAAAATGTATAGTCCCATTGTGTTGGGTTGGATGTACGCCATGTGTCATATAAATGATATGTCTGTAGCAAAGGGGAAAGAGAAGAATGTTTGGGAGATTTCCGTTTAATTGTTTTCTTACCCCATTTTCTGTCTACTGTACAATTAAAATCACCCCCAATTTTCACGGTTCCTTTTTTACATTGCGATATGTGTTGAAAAACGCATCTACCTGAGGGATCGACCAGATATTTATCCAACTGAAAAGGGATTTTCCTATGTAATAATACGGCTACCCCTTTGTTTTTTGTATTTGCTGATGCTGTAAAGCAAGTTGGATATACAGTATTTTATTACCCAATGTTGGTTGGGCTGAAAAGTGGGTTTCTTGTAGCCATATAATATCACTAGAATACTTAGACTCCTCTCTGAGTGCTAAGGCTCGTTTAGTTGGTGAATTAAGGCCGTGAACATTCAGAGATAAACATTTAAGTGACATAAGTAATTAAAATGGTTAGTGTTACAGGTGGCTTTCCAAAGGAATGTAGCATCTCTAATTTTTTTTTCTGTGAGTAGTGATGGGCAAATTTATCCGCCAGGCACGAATTTGCGCGATTCGCCACCAGCGAATAAATTCACGAAACGCCCGCGAAAAGTGGCCGAAAAAAATTCGCCGGCGTCAAAAACAAGACGCCGGCGCCGTTTCACAAATTTTTCCACTGCTTTGCGAATTTCGCGAGAAATTCACGAATTTTCCGGCGAAGCGAAACGGCGCAAATTCGCCCATCACTATCTGTGAGTATTGATTCATTCAATTCTATTCCCTCTCTGCTATCATCTTCTGACTCCAGGAACTCATCATTGTGTGGGGACTGTACCAAAGTATCTCCGCCGCCATTTCGTGCCTGTTGCGTTTCGGATCTACGCTTACCATAGAAAGTTGTAAGCTTAAGCGGGGACTGTTTCTTTTTCGATTTGCCCATTGCAAAGTCCACTGGGTCCCCTCACTTGTGTCAGTTACGGGTCCTCTTGGGTTATCAATCTACACAGTCTTTTTAACTGTGTAGTTTGTGATATTTCAGGCCCGGAGCACTGCTGCAACACTTTTTACTCCATTGACTACAGCCCTGCCCTATACATTTTTTTAGCCTGTTTTTTAATTAACTTAATAAAATTATGGTTTTAAAATAAATCTTTGGAAAGGGAAAGTTGTGTTCACCACTAATTTTTAAAACCATTAGGCGGGGGTGCAATGAGGCTGTGACCACAAAATACATATAGACAAATACAAGATTCCTCTGCACTCAATATATTATCAATATATTTAAGACAGAGACATTTTGTGCAAACAAAATCTGATTGTTGTTTTTTATGTCTTTAAATAATAATGGAAACAGGATATTTCACTGTATTAAAGAACTTACAGTTAAACCTGTGTTGTCACGCTTAGTAGGAGGTGAAAGGAAAGTGGGTTTTTAAGACTCATTTTAGAGATTTTTTTTTAGTGATATTCTTGTCTCTCCCTTTGCCACTAACCTAGGCCATTTGGGTCATGATTACTGATTTAGAAGATTGCATTGGCTTAGAGACCTTATTTTAACTCATTTCAAGCCATGAAACATTTTTAGATGCCTCTGGGCTCTGCCTCAAACAATATATCTATATATCAAGATATAGCTGATAAGGCATTTTTTTCCGCTATTCTCTAAAAGTCAAATAATCGAACTTTTATTTGACTTTCACACATTAATAAATAGACTTCTAAAAATCCAATAGAATGAATAGAAATTGGGTGAATATTTCTCTCGTTCTAAAAATCTTCCCAAGGTTTACCTCTTGAAAAAACAAGAAGCTGTCTAGTTCTAGATCCAAAGTTGTGTTAAAAGGAGAAGTACAGCATGTTGTAAAGTATAGGGTCATTGCATAGCATACTATCCAAAACCATTCAGACTCCCAAAATATGCCCCCACTCACTTGTACCTGCCAGGTATGCAAAGTTGTACCATAGCTTTGTTAGCTGTCAACTTTATCCATGTGACACCCTGTCAGGGTGTTGTTGCATTAATCTCAATAATTTCAAGTGGATGGTGTGGTCAATAGTTTGGGTAGAAGTTCAGCAGACAGCATAAGAGTATTTAATAAAGATTTAATTGAATAATTATGTTTTCAGTTAGTAAAGTGAAGGAACAACAATGTACAGTTTGCATTTTAGCAGTAACTGTGGCCTACTTGTACAACTTAAATTAATGGTAAAAATATGTGAGGGTGTTAACTTTCTCAGAAATAGTTTTGTAATATCATCAACAATGGTGATTTGAAATATTGTATCTTGAGTAAAGTTACCAAACACTTTTGCGTTATATGGAACTTGGAGTACAAGATTGGCTTCCATTTTAACTTCAAGCAAAAAAACTTTAAAAGCATATGGTAACACAGCATGATCTGGCAACTGCTATTTGGAAGGATTTACTGAGAGTGTAATAGTTATGCAAGGTTATGCCAAAAAACTGAGAACATGTTTGTCAGAAAACCATATGACATGCCATTTTAATTTTTCCGCAAGCACTTTTATTTTATATGCAGAAATTATTATGTGTTCCTGCAGATGTTGACTCATTTATTAATGAATTTTAAATACTTTTTTGGGTAGCAACTTTTTCCTCAGAGAGCTTGATTTTGTTTGCCTTATTTTTCACAAACTTACATATAAATATAAATAAATTATAATAAACAGTAAAAAGATTAATTCAGATTCTATGTAAACCACTTATAATACCAGCATGACCATGACATCTCTCAGATAACCTAAAGACTTCATACAAATAAGTATGTTCTTATTTCAGTCATATACTGTATTAGCTGAAAATTGTGTCACATTTGTAAATATGTTATATTTTTTTTTACATCAATTTAGATTTATGTTGATTCCCCTTTGGAGATCTATTATTTTAACAGTCCATACAGGTGTCAATGTATTTCCTTGCAAACAAAGAAATTAAACCTATTGACTTCATAACTGATTAGCAATCATTGTGGAAGCATCTATGATTTGATGCATTGTTTGATGGTTGAGGGTGGTAAGAAAAAACATGCATTTAAGGCATTCCCAAGTTAACCGGGACAGCTGAAACTTTTATAAGGCACAGCAATGGCCTATAAAAAAATCAAAAAAAAAAAACTATTAAAAAAAGCTACATTAATAAAAAAACTATTAAAAAAGTTATTATAACAAGCTATAATAGAAAATGAAAAGGCCATTGCAACAAGGAGTAAAAAATTCCAAATTATTTTCAGATATGCAAACAGAATAAAAATAAAGGTGGTGAAGGTGGGACCCTTAGTATTAGAGGCATGTAAATTGGCTGATGAGACCAGGGAAAAAGACATATTGAATCTTAAGTTAGTTTGCACAACTAAGCAACCTGCTAATAAAGGTTTTCTTTTTAATGTGCCCAGTCGTAATAATGTAACTAGTAATGCCTTGACTAAGGAGTTCAAAGTTCAAAATAAAGTAGTGAAAGTAAATAATTGTCCATAAAGGGGTGGTTCACCTTTAAGTTAACTTTTAGTATGTTACAAAATGGCCAATTCCAAGCAACTTTTCAATTGATTTTTATTATTTATTGTTCTTATAGTAAGGCTACACATTCATTTTTATACTTTTTATTACTCATATTTTTAAATATATATGAATTCTAAAATTGTTCACTCATACATCTTCTAATGAAGCTGAATAAAAGTGCATGATCACAGAATTGTACAACAATCTCACTTTGGCCAGAATTAAATTAACACAAGAGATTGATTTCAAATAAAATGCAGACCTTTTTTAATGTGGAGAAAGTACACAGCTGAGTAGTATGAGTAGACGGTTGTTGATTAAGACCTGTTTTTGAACATTCAGAATTGATCTCCTAGTGGGTAATGATCCACAAAAATAGTGGTGACCACATCAGAGTTAGAAATTCATTAGCATTTACTGCACTTAAGAGGCATATGGAAAAGCTTGTTAGTACAGTGATGCAGACAATGACATTCTAGGAAAATCTGCATTTTGCATTTGTTGGCTGTGGTTTTAAAATTAATCTTTTTTGTGTTGGTGCTCCAGTTTGGAATTCTTGATAAGTCACAGCACTGTCCATATATCAGTATTTAAAAAGCCTTTATTGATATCTTGGCTCAGCTCTCAAACAAGGAACTGTGAAACTGTGACTTCACTTATCAAACATTTAAACGAGTTGGAGTGAACAACTTTACATGAACACCAGTCTTTTGAAAGTTGAAAACGGTTCGGGTGAGTGCTGATCAATTGTATACCCAGTTTGGAATTCAAAATCCGGACTAACTAACAAGTCTTTTGAATGAATGTACAAATGAAAGGACAAATAAAAGAAGAGTCTTTATAGATCAATTAAAATAAAATAATAATGATAAAAATCATGCCCTAAAAAGCCATGCTTCTAGTTGATGTCAGGCACTGTTAAGTTTAGTAACATTTTAAAAAATCTGAAAAAAGATACAAAGCTGGTCATAGTAATACAGTAAAAGTTAATTTCAAAGGACCTCTTTTTAAAGATCTAGTAGTAGAGAAGAGCAAGCCTGGCACTGGTAGAATAGCCAGGGCCATGACAGGGGGTGAATATGGATACAGGAATGATGGTGTTAGGATAATGGGATTTGTAGTTTGTGAGGCAGTAGTAGGTGGGAGGAGAAAGAAAGGGCTTAAATAGGGGAAGCAGGAAATGGTTAGCCATTACCACATGGACATCTGAAGGGAGAAGACAACGTTCCCTCCTGCCTGCCCCTGAGTTATAGAGGTTGGGGTTTGGCTAAAAAGTACGGTGCAATTGTGGCAGGTGTAGGCATGGTAGGGCTGCCCAAGTGGGGAGTAAAAAAGGGTTAATTTCAAAGGACCTCTTTTTAAAGATCTAGTAGTACAGACATGCTCCTCCAATTGCACATGGTTCCCAAGCAACCCTGCCTCTTCCTATGAATGTTGTTCAACTGTATCTGTTGATGCTGGGAAATTCTGGAGTCTGTGATTAAGTGCCTATAGGGTATCAAAGGCTATGGAGATTATGTTAATATAAATAAATATGTATATCATTTTTTAACATTAACTTTGTTGGCCTTTGTGGATTCTTTAAGTGCCCATACACATTTGTTTTTGTTTTCCGTGTATCTTTGCAGTGGGTCTGGACCACTCTGGATTTTCATATTCTAGTACCTTTTTACTCTTGAATTGAGTTCTAGAGTTACCATACTCTGGAGGTAGGGTTCCCTACCATCAATAGTTGCACCAGGCTTACATCTAGTAAATTAGATGCAAACAGCACTTGAAAATGCAAGGTGCAACTTGTAACTGATTTTGCTTTGAAACATCGGGTGCAATTGTGGTTGCAATTATATTGGAATTGTTTGTGGGTATTATACCGAATTTTGTGTGAAAAATATGATGATATGCTTTCAAAGCTGCACTAAAAACACGCTTCATGTCACATATCACATGCCCCTGATGAAGTATATATGTGATACAAAACTCTTTGGGCCTGTTTTGATAAAATAAATATTCCCCCTTTTTTAACCAATTATCGAGTCATATTGATTATTTGGATTCCTGCACTGAAAACCTGGACTGCTGGGCTAACATACACAGAAGAATCCGAGCTGATTCACCCCACAAACACACAAATCACGCTGCAACAGAGACGCCGCCATGATCCACTTCGACCTGCAGTAACCGGCAAAAGGCAGCGTGTACACTATCAAGACTTTCCCTGTGTGCATCGCCCGGTAAGTGTAACGGCCCGCAGGGCCAAATCTAAATCCTGGTGATACTTCACCATTACAGTCTTTCATTTTTAGATTGAGGAGACACCGATATGTGATATGCGGCAATCACCTCTATGAAATGTACACAACAAAGAGATCCGTATTTGGAAATCCAATAATCTCTTATCAGCGCACTGAACCTCTGAAATGAGTTAATAAATACAACACTATGGGGCAGATTTATCAATGGTCGAAATGAATTGGAGGGAATTTTCGAAGTAAAAAAATTCAAAATTCTAAGTAATTTTTTGGATACTAAGACCATCAAATAGGCTACTACGACTTCAACTTTGAATACGATTCGAAGTAAAATCGTTCGGATATTCGACCATTCCATAATCGAAGTACTGTCTCTTTAAAAAAACTTCGACTTCAATACTTTGCCAAGTTAAACCTGCCGAAGTGCTATGTTAGCCCATGGGGACCTTCTACAACCATTTTCTAAGTCTTTACACATCAAAGTAAAATCGTTCGATCGTACGCTAAAATCGTTCGAAACGTTCGATTCAAACGATTTTACTTCGACCGCAGGATGTCCAAATTCGGTGAAAAATACTTTCGAAGTCGAAGTATTTCAATTCGATGGTCGAATTTAGAAGTATTTTACACTTCGAAATTTGACCCTTGATAAATCTGTCCCTATCTGTAATAATGATTTAATTGTAGGAAATTGCAATTGTCATTTTGTGTAATTTTTTTGTTTTGTATATGTTTTAAGATATTTACAGTTCCCTACATGTTTTCCGTGTATCTGTTCTCCCTAGAGATTTAGCACCTAGAGGCACAAAGAAAGTAATACTTTTACCTCCATTCCAGGCTATACAAACCCCCAGGAATGAATGGAACCAATTAGCCCATGTGGTGCTGAATGCACAGCAGTCACTTAAGCAACTGCTTAGAGGTATCAGTGACTGAACTGAACACATTCAGTCAGATTTGCTGGGGATCTTAAGGGATGTAATTAATCAATACTATTATTATTCTTTATTTATAGAGTGACAGACATTAATTAGACTTTTATGTGTGGTCGCAAACAAACAGATCCACAGCTTAGCATATTCTAATTCTAATTCTATTTTATCCTGTTTGTAACCACAGGAATAATGACTAACAATAAACACAGAAAGGATATTATTTTCCAGTCTTTTAGTGTTCAGTGTTAGTTTCCATCTAAGGATACAGACCCAGAGTGAATACCTGAGCCAATTAACATGAACATTGGACTGCACTACACAGTAAATACAAGTCATTTCTCATGGGTACCTCCTTATCAAATGGACATTTGTTCAATTCATACATCAGTAAATACCTGTATATTATACGAGATAACATATTCCCCATGGCATATTACAAATAATATTTGAAGTCACCAAGGGGTTCTGTGACTTGTATAAAAGCCTTATCTGCAGCCTTAGCTTTTTTAGCAGGTAGTAAACTCCATATCATATACAGGAGTAGTCCCATTTTCCTATATTTAATACAGTACAAAATGTCCTAGAGCTATATAAATAAATGAAGAGGGTGCTGATTTTTACTTGTAACATGCTTCAATAGTGTGGTTTTCGTAGTGTGCCCTAAAATAGGAACAATGCTGTAGAAAATAATCAATCTGTAGGCTGTAAGTTTAGTATTAAAATTGATTACATTCAAATGACAACCCAAGTATTTCATGTTATAATTATCTTTGGCTAATTGGCTTGCATGGTTTCCTATTCTGAATTTGATGAATGTATGATTGACTTTAACAAAAATGAAACATAATCTGTTGTTTGAATACATTTTTTTCCATGCTATCAGCTGTATATCAAGAAATGTTCTATGTAGGGCTAGAATATACAGCTAGAAAACCCTAAAAAAAACTTAAAAATGGTGGAAACAGGTTAAAATTGACCTGTTATAAATATGGAGTTAAAAATGCAAATGTGCATTTAGAAGAATATTTTATAGCTGCATATATTTTCTGGAGCAAGTTTCCTAAAATGACCTTGCCCTCCAGTGACTCCTGTATTATGATGCCATATTACTGTGTCACAAAAATATATGACCTAGCATACAGGTACATCTTATTTAAGTGTATTTACATTGTGCAGTCTTCTACACTGTACAGCCTAATGGTTGTATAAGTCAAAATATTAACCCATGGGTTTTATGATTTACCTCACTTTAAATTGAGACTCACTGATCAATTAAGGCAATTGTCAGGTTTTAACCAGTAATAAAACAATGCTCAAAGTCAGTATACACAATTTCAATCCAGGCAGACATCCTAGCTGTCATCTTCTAACTGTTTTTAACAGAATTTCAAGAACACTTAGACAACTTAATTTAAAAAGCCTTTATTTTCAGGCACAGACTCAGATTTCAGGGGTTTAGCCAGTTTTGTTCAAAATAAAGAATTTTTAAATGAAGCTGCATTGAATTCTATTGATGCTGATAAGTCAATAATACTAGAGCAGTGATCCCCAACCAGTAGCTCGTGAGCAACATGTTGCTCTCCAACCCCTTGGATGTTGCTCTCAGGGTCCTCAAAGCACATGATTGTTTTTAATAACAAGCTTGAAAGCAAGTTTTAATTGCATAAAAACTAAGTATAGTGCCAAGTAGAGCCTCTTGTACACTTCCACTCCACATAAGGGCTACCAAATAGCCCATCACATCCATTATTTGGCACCCCAAGGGACTTTTTCATGCTTGTGTTGCTCCCCAACTCTTTTTATATTTGAATGTGGCTCACGGTTTAAAAAGGTTGGGGACCCCTGTACTAGAGGGATATCAGATATCAATCTCAAAACCCAGATCCTTTTATCAATTATTGCTGGAACTTGGCATTGGAAGGTCCTATCTGATACAATTTTGAATATTCAGACATGGGACCTATTTTCCAGAATGCTCAGACCTGGGGTTTTCAGTATGACTGATCTTTCTGTGATTTGGATCTCTATACATTTAGGGGGTTATTTACTAAAATCTAAAAATGTTTCACTATTTTCTTAAAAATATTTTCACCAAACTCCAGTGCACTTTCTTTTTAGTGTAATAAATAAATTGGCTTGAAAAAAATCTGGTGTGGGAAAAGATAAAATCCAAATTGTCTGTTTTTTTCTGATTTGATGCACAAAAACTCAGATTTTTTTGGATTATTGCATGAAAATCAGATTATTGTTCGAAACCCAAAGTGGGACATCTGCCATTGACTTCTACATGACATTGGCAGTTTTTGAGAGGGAGTACTTTTTTATTGGGACTTTTAACAGCATCAGGGTTATATAAATCAAGAAAAATTAAAAAAAAAAATATTTCCTACAAAAATATTGTGTTTTTCTCCTTTATAACTCTGATCAGAAAAAAAATTTAAGTTTAGTATACAACCCCTTAAAACAGAATTTGCAATAAGAATACATTATATATTTGTTGGGATCAAATACATGGTACAGTTTTTTATTACAGAGAAAAAGGAAATCATTTTTAAAAATTTGGATTATTTGGTTAGAATGGAGTCTATGGGAGATGGCCTTTCCATAATTTGGAGCTTTCTGGATAATGGGTTTCCAGGTAATGGATCGCATACCTGTATGATTAGGATGAAACATGGGGAAAGGTACAAGAAGGGTTGTATAGCTTTATTTAAAGGGATTTTTAGCAAATACATGTATTATATACTATGAAAAATAAGTCCCTTTCCATTTTGTGTAAAAAAAAACCAAACGAGCATCAAAACAGACATTTCAAATTGTTTTGTGAACTAACAGCTTCTTGTAATATATAAGATGAAAACAAATCTTAGATGATCCCCCAATACCCAAAGAAACCATTAACACAGCAGGTTCAGAAACTTTAAAATGAAAGCAAAATTCCAGTGCATAAAATTTTGTTTGCATAAAAATACAATGGATATGGCTCACCCTCGACCCTCGATAAATCTGCCCCAATATGTCATCACTAGTATTATGTTAAGAAATATGTTCTTATTTGGCCTTATTGGCTTTTTATGCTATTCATAGCATAAAGAAAGAAGAAGCTCTGTTCACTCAAATATCAGCTACTTCCTTCTTTTATTTATCTGCCAAGCTTTCCCCCATTACGACTAATAGTCAAAAAGTGTGGCACATTTGTTAATATATATTTAACTTCTACAAGGTGAAAAAAATGTATTTTGTTCTTATGAGGCCTGATGGAAAGAAAGTGGCACCACCTACGGTTACTAAATATGTTTAAATGGTGTTCAGCAGGGAGGAAAATAGCATTAAAAGGGCAATTTAGTCTCCATGGTACTCAATTTTCAGCTTCTTTACTTGGATTGCCAAACACTGTGTTGCTTGAAAAGGTGGCTTGGATATTTTCCCAATGTGGAATAAGAAGCAACAAAAGAAATCTCTTTATCTGGAAAATGGTTTTGGTTAGCTTTTTGTATAGAGACAAAGCCTGATGACTTAATGCACAAAAAAACGAGCAAACATTAGATGAAGATTTGTTTTGTATGGGAAACTATGTTGTTTTCACGGACCCTTAATAGAGAAAAAAATAAATAAAAATAAATCTCTATCATTCTAGAAGAAAACAAAGATAAAAAAATATCACTGTCTGTAAAGTTGAGTTTTGGTACATTAGAATGAATACATTACAATTAATAAATCTGCTGTGCATTTTTTAGTCTGGATTACTTCCACACGTTACCCTATCATTCTGTATATTAACTGGGTCTGATGAATAACAGCCCTCCTTATGCCTCCCACTGGAACTCCGAGCCCAAATTAGAAACAGGAATGAACCCAGAATCTGAGTTACAGAGGTGCCAATAATACAGTCTTTAGTAGGGATGTAGCGAACTGTTCGCCGGCGAACTAGTTCGCGCGAACTTCGACTGTTCGCGTCCGCCGCAAGTTCGCGAACGTCGCGCGACGTTCGCCAATAGGCGTTCGCATCAAAATCGTTCGACCATTCGACCATTCGATCGCTAAAATCGAACGATTTTCGTTCGATTCGAACGAAAATCGTTCGATCGAACGATTAAAATCCTTCGATCGTTCGAATCGAACGATTTTCGGATGTTCGAAGTTCGCGAACAGTTCGCGAACTGTTCGCATTTTTTGCCGGTGTTCGCGAACGGCGTTCGCGAACACATACTCGGCGGTTCGCTACATCCCTAGTCTTTAGGCACTTAACTGGAATAGTTACAGGAATCAGGAATGGATAAGAGAACTCCTAGTTAAACGAGGCAGAAGTTAAACCAGAATCAGCGGAACAGAGGGAAATCTGAAGAATAGTCACAAAACAAGCCGAATGTCAGAACCAGGAATCAAGTCACAAAAGAATGCTTAGGGGCACATTCACCAAGCTCGGGTGAATGAATAGAGGGAAAATAACTCGAATTTCGAGTAGTTTTTTGTGCTCCTCGACTATCGAATTGGCGTAAATTCGCCTGAGTAGAATGATTCGAATAGAGCGCAAAAATGCTGCGACTATTCGCCCATTCGATAGTCGAAGTACCGTCTCTTTTAAAAATCATTCGACTGCTTACTTCGCCAGATAAAACCTACCAAATTGCTTTAAAAGCCTATGGGAAAGTCCCATAGGCTTTTTTTCTACGTTTTTGATTGAATAAAAAGGCATTCAATCGATCATTCAATCGAATGAAAATCCTTCGATCGAATATTCGATCGTGCGACTATTCGCCGGGCGAATATTCGCCTATTCGCCAGCGCGTAAATTCACCCGAATTCCCTATTCGATTCTATTCCCCAGCCGAATTTCGAGGGATTTAACCCCTCGAAATTCGACCCTTGATACATCTGCCCCCAAGTGTCAGTCAGGAGACTATCACCTCGCACTGAAGTGAGAGTCTTGGGTCAAATTCACTAAGATGCGAAGTTGCGCCAGGCGCAACTTCGCCGCACTTCGCCGCACTTCGCCAGGCGTAGTTTCCCCAGGGCTCCGCAAATTCACTAAAATCCGAAGTTGCGCACAGGGGTAGCGTAAGGTTGCGAAGTTGCGCTAGCATTGATTCGCTATATAAAGCGAAGTTACGCTAGTGAAGGCTAATTTGCTTACGGCGCGAAATTCAAATTTCAATGGAGGAACACGTATCTGCACTACAAATGCCTAGAAAACCTTCAAATCTGCAAATAAAAATTTTATTTTGCCCTACACATGTGCCCAATGTCTAGGTAAGTTGCCATGAGTCAGGAAATGTAGGGGGGAGGAAGGGGAGCCCCAAAAAAATTTAGATCTTTTTCAGCCTAAAAAGGTAGCGTTCAGTACACTGCGCAAGTTAGTGAATTTGCGTAGTTTCGTCGCTAGCAAAAATCCGCCTGGCGTAAGGTTGCGAAGTAACACTAGCGAAACTACGCCAGCATTCGTTAGTGAATTTGCGCAGTAGCGAAAATGCCAAACGCTAGTGAATTAAGTTTGGCGCTTCGCGGCTAAGTGAATTTGCCCCTTGGTGTCTATTTAAACTCTGTGCACATGTCGCAGAAAATGCTCAAGTTTGCTTCAAAGTGTGCACACAATGACATGCTCACATCGGAGCTTCTGCGCCAGAACGTGAATTGACATGCATGCACAAACAAACCATATTGATGGGACCAGTGCGGTGTGACTGACAGCTTACCTTAATATCAGGAAATCGCACCTTGAACAATTTCCATCACTGTTTACTACATTTTTTAGTAGTCAAACAGGTAGGGCCAAAAAGGTTCAAAGCATCTTGCATTGGTAATGGTCATATAAGGTAATAGAGCACCAATTTTGGCCTTGAAGTTAGAGTTCAACATCTGGTTGGGCACCTGCAGGAACCAAAGAAGTTGGATTTTGGGCTTAAAAAGCCTGACTCCCTGACAATGCAGTGGGTAGGCAACATTCTTGGGTACTCAAGTAAGGTGCAGCCTTTATAGTTTCTAAAATCACCATCTCTGCTTCCAACACCTCCAGGTTGCATGGCACACAGGAGATACCTGATCTCATTCTCTAAAAAAAAAACATTGGTGGTTGGTTAGTAGGCACAAAGGTGGTCTGTGGTGAGTTAAATGGTCCAGGTTGGGTTACTGGTCTGTATGCAGTGCACAAATATCAGAAACAAGGGCAGAGAGTTTAAACTTTAAATTTAGAATAGGAGGAACACTGCTGACTCTCATTCTGATCCAATCTAAGGGGCAGGGAGAAGAGTAGCATTTCATCCAAAACCCGTGGTACCACTGCCCTTAAAGGTATAAAATTATATTATACCATGCTTTAATTCATCCCACATCATTTATGCACGTTTTAATAGGACTGTGTTTTTCTGTCACATTAGAGGTTTAGATTTTATACATTTCATGTTATTTAAAAGTTGTATGGCTTTTGTTTTGTTGTTTTCTTCATCCAGAGCTCTCTCTCCTGCTCCCACTGCTAAAGTAGCAAAGAGCTCCCCACAATATATTATTATTCCTGCTCCTTATTTTGTGTTTTTAATTTATACATTTGTTCTATGGCATACAGGGCAGTGTAACCACTCTATTGCCTAAGTGAAGAACCAAGGCAGCCGAATGTTTGATCAGCTTGGACACTTTTGGAATAGTTGAATGTAATAGATTTTCTGCTTCTATTGGTCAACTGACTCTTCTGTGACTTAATGCCATTCCCGAAATATACATTTCTAAATTTCTAGCATGTATTTGAGCAATTCCTCACTAACAAAATCCCCACTCTAGTGATGAGTGAATAAATTCGCCAGGTGCGAATTTGTGGCGAATATCCGCGTTTTGATGCCGGCTACTGAATATGCGAAACTCCGGCAAAAATTTGCCAGCTTCAAAAAAATTTGAACACGTGTCGGAAAAGTCGCTCGTATCCAAGCCGTTGCGCGTCAACACTATTCGACCGCCCATTGACTTTAACGTCGACACAAATTGACGTAGTCGTCAAAATTGACGCAGGCGTCAAAATTCGAGTTTCGCAAATTTTTCGCCATTTTTGCAAATTTCGCATGAAATTCACAAATTTTTCTACAAAGTGAAATGGGAGAAATTTGCCCATCACTACCACACACTGGTTCTAAGCAAGTTAAAAAGGCAAACATTTAAAAATACTAAATCAAAGCTATAAAAGAGCAAATATATTTCTTTCTTTACAAATTAAATGGCTGATTTATCACACACAGTGATCCAGACTCTGGATATTATTCTTATGTTAATAGCTAAATCAATTCAATGTTACCTTGTAAACTAAAGAGGTAGTATTACTTCATTTTGGGAGGGTAATAACAGGTTTAGAGCTTGCTACAGAGTATTTCATTGCAGCCAATCAGAAGGTAACATTTACTTGTGACTGTTTAAAAGCAATAATTTTATTAGTTGCTATGGGTTACTGCACCATGGAGGCATTTTCAGAAATCATGCCATTGGTGCTGTTTTATTTGAAACATTTTCAACCTTTAATGAAATGAATGTCACAATGGCTCACACTTTATTTTAAATGACAAAACAGTTCTTTCACATACTTTTGTGGGAAACTTATATTGGGCAATACTTCCTGTTTGAATTGAATTTCTCACTTCTATAAATGAGCACTAATAAACAAGCCCAGATTAGTGGGAATGCCATAAAGACCCGGACCTAGGGTGCACATAAGGGACAGCATGCCACCTAGCCATGTTTTTTTACAAGCTTTTAGAATTCGGTGTGAAAGAGATTTTGCTGTTTAAATCTCCTGTGCAATAAAATATATGAAAATAAAAAAGTATGTATGTGCAAATAAGTGCAGGGAGGCACCCGAAGCAAGAGGTAAGGAGTGGATGCATTGTCAAGGCCTTGGGGCAACTGGATGGGAAATCCAGGCCTGCAAATAAACAGATAACTTACCATTGCAGAATAGCTTAAAATTATCATTTATTTCATGTTTTTACTATTGTGTATTCTTTGTTTTTATGGCAGGTCACAGATATTATTCATTACTGCAATCACACACACCACAGCCAGTTGTATCAGGGGCAGAATTCAGCTGCCTATATGTTTCTGGTGTAGCAGGAAACCTACCCAGACACAGGCAGAGAACACTTCTTGATAATGCCCAGAACAGAATCAAACTCAGGACCTATAGTCTGCAAGGCAATAGTGCAAGCCGTTAAGTCACAGTGCCACTATTCCCACTCAAACAAATCTTATTGAGAACCTAAAGAACAATTAATATATATATATATTGTATGTAAAAAATTATATTTAAGATCTTTGATTGTTTGAAAAAGACAAAAATAGCACTCAATTATAATTTAAACTTTCTAATCAGCAAAATGTAGGGGCAAATTGAATTTTTAAATTCAAATTTTAAGTTTATTTAAGGGGCACATTCACTAAGGGTCGAATTTCGAAGTGGTAAAACCTTCGAAATTCGACCATCGAATTGTAGAAATTCGATAGTCGAAGTTTTTTTTGGATTAAATTTAGCAGTTTTCGATCAAATTCAAATTGTTTGTAGAAATCGTTTGAATCGAATGTAGAAATTGTTCGAATTGAACGATTCAAACGATTTAACCGATCGATCAAAGATTTTCAAAAAAAAAAACCTTTGACTTCTAAAAACTAAGTGTAACTCGACTAGGGAATAGTCCAAATTTGAATCAAATTTGAAAAAAAAATGAAAATCCAAATATCGAAATTTATCATGTACAATACTGTCAATTTAAAAATTTGATTATTCACCATCTAAAACCTGCTGAATTGCTCTTTTAGCCTATGGGGGACCTCTACCACCAATTTGGGTCATTTGGTGGACTTTGGGTAAAACTTTGAATTGAATTTGATCAAATACGATCCAAAATCGATTTGAATTATCAAATACAGCCTATTCAGTTAAAAAATTTGATTTTTTTTAAATACATTTTGGTTGGTCTTATTTAATTAGAATTTTAAATTTATGGGAGTTTAAAATAACTCCTATAAAATCGAAATCCAACCCTTGATAAATCTGCCCCCTAAAGTGGTTGTTCATCTTTAAATTAACCTTTAGGGTAAGGCCAGACGAGGAGATTCGGGGAGATTTTGTCGCCTGGCGACTTATCGCCACGTCTTTTGCGCGACTATCTCCCCGAACTGCCTCAGCGTCTTTTCCCCATAGGCTACAGCACAAAATCGCCTGCGCTAATGCACACGCGGCGATGCGTTTTCAATAGTCGCCCAAAGTTGCCTCAGTGAGGCAACTTTGGGCGACTATTGAAAACGCATCGCCGCGTGTGCATTAGCGCAGGCGACTTTTCATTCGAGCCTATGGGGAAAAAACGCTGAGGCAGTTCGGGGAGATAGTCGCGCAAAAGACGTGGCGATAAGTCGCCAGGCGACAAAATCTCCCCGAATCTCCTCGTCTGGCCTTACCCTTAGTATGAAATAGGGTAATGTTTTGAGACAATTTGCAATTGCTTCTCCTTTTTTTTATTATTTGTGGGTTTTGCTTTATTTAACTTTTTATTCAACAGCTCTCCAGTTTGCAATTTCAGAAATCTAGTTGCTAGGGTCCAACCATGCATTGCTTTTAAGAACAGATTGGAATATGATTAGGAAAGGCCTGAATAAAAAGATGAGTAATAAAGTAGCAATAATGATACATTTGTTATTCTTTTGAGCATTTTTTTTTTCAATTGTGTCAGTGACCCTCCATTTGAAAACTGGAAAATTTGGACCCTAGTTACCAAATTGCTTAAAATGCAAATTGAAGAGCTGCTGAATAAAAAGCTAAATAACTCAAAAACCTTCAATAATAAAAAATGAAAACCAATTGCAAATTGTTTCAGAATATCACTCTCCACATCAACTGAAAGTTATCTCAAAAGTGAACAACCCCTTTAAGATATGCTTTGCTAACACGTAGCAACTAACTAGAGAGAACATTGCTTGTTATGATCTTTACACTACTGCATAGTGAATGTAATAAAATATCTTACTGAAAAAAGCTTATTTTTAAGTTTTAAAAATGTATAAATACATTTTGCAATGCAATCAATTGTGTAGAAAATATTATTACATCGTCAATTATAATTCTATTTTCTATTTATTTCAATTCATTATATCTTTTGTCGCATATTGCCAACTTTTTTTATTTATTTTTATTTTTTTACAGATTTTAGAGATCCTGAAGGGCTTTCTCACCTGGTATAGCCCAATAGAATATTTCTTCCTTCACACCAAAAATAATCATTTATAATACAACTTAATGTCTAACAAATATAAAGACAATTATATAATATGCAGATATTTTAATATAATGCAAACAGTTATCACATCTAAATGAATAGTTGTTTATATGCAAGATATAACATCTTTTTCTGTATAATTTTCCAATTACAGCTCTTGGTTCAGTAATCAGTGATTACCTTTGAATAATTAAAATTAAACAACACAATTACTTTTTTGATTTATTTATATATTATTTGCTAATACATATAAACCTTAATCAGACATAAATATGCATCCTGCTGATAATTTATAAACAAATTAGTGTCTAAATTAAAATAGACTTACAGTAACATTTTCAACAAGCCTTATTATATCAAAACATATAAACACTACTTTAAATATGTACTGAACAGTACTTGTTTTATTCTTTTTAGACTTAAAGCACTTAAAAATAGGACCCTTTTCAATTACTCTGATGATTTTCAGGTAGATTTTTAACTTTTTAACTGTATTCAATTAAACTATAACCTGATCAATTTAATCTAAAAGTTTGTTGATTTAAATTACAAAATCACAATATATGAAGATTTCAATTTTAAATTGTGAACTGTTAGAAAAGCTTTTCTTTCTTAGTAACCAATGCATAAAACCTATACGTTTAATCTAAGGCCTTGTTCTCCCAATAGGCAAAGTAAGTAGGATCTAGCTCTTTTAAGCAAATGAACCTTGACTGTACTAAGAATGGAGTGGGGAGAAGACCAGTTGGGCTTCTGATGAAGGGCAGAGGTAGATTAGAGGAAGAGGAAGCCAGAAGAAGTGTAGGTCAATTTTATCTGTGGACAGTAAGGGAGCATCATTCAGACCACCCTTGGAGTTGGGACAGATTGTAGTGTCCAAGGGTAATGATGGGCGATTTTATTCGCCAGGTGCGAATACGCGCTAGCAAATAAATTCGTGAAACGCCCGCGAAAATTCGCCCGAAAAAATTCGCCGGCGGCAAAAAAAAAATTTGTCGGCGACGGAAAAAAACGGACGCCGTCGTCAAAAACTGGAGGCGGCGTAAAAAAATGGCGCCGGCATCAAAAACGGGCACCGGCCTAAAAAACGAGATGCCGGCACCGTTTTGCGAATTTTCCGCCGTTTCATGAATTTCGCACAATCGAAACGCCGCAAATTCGCCCATCACTATCCAAGGGTTGTTACGTTTACTTCTGGAGAAAAACTTGCCTGGGGTAAATGCCTAGGTGTACTTCTTAGGTAAGAATTTTAAGGAAGATGGTGATTATGGTTACCTGTTGTCACTTGCCCACTCTAAGCTGTGTAGAAGATTGTGGGCATGGAAGGGTGACACTAGGTGGTTTTGCTTGGCAAACATCTCATTATGAACATGGACATGTTTTTGTTTGTTGTTTAAAGTTGCACTGTATTTTCTACATTCAATTTTGTTGATGTATTTATCTCTGTTAATAAAAAAATGTGATTAGTTATTTTTTTGAGCGTTTACTGTGAAAGTGTAAAAAACACAAAACCAAATATTGCATCAATAACCGAAAAAAAGCCAATACTATCTTACAATGGGTTCATGAATAAAATGTACCTATCCTAATTTCTTTATCAAAACCTTGGAAAATGATCTTTCTCTCCTTGAGATTCAGACAACGTAACTGGTGCTAAAAAAAGCCCATTGTGTATTGTGTATAATAGAAGTAATACAGCATTTCAAGTTGAGCCTCTTATATTGTTGAATGAATGTCAGGTCAATCTGTTTCATCAGCCACTGAGAGGGTAAACCAAAGCTGCAGCAATTTTACAAAACAAATTGATCATCTTTGCATTATTCTTTTCCATTAATCAATTTAATAATGCATAACACAGGTATTGTATTGTGCAGCACTTGAAGGGATATAATGTGAGGATGTAAGTACCC
The DNA here is from genome assembly GCF_017654675.1 of Xenopus laevis. NCBI lineage: Eukaryota > Metazoa > Chordata > Amphibia > Anura > Pipidae > Xenopus > Xenopus laevis. The sequence goes on from NC_054376.1 coordinate 111,745,405, forward strand.
TTCCATCACATCCAGGCAGTGACCTGACATACATACAGTATACACAAAATAATTGCAGAGACAAAATGCTCCTGCTTCTGTATGGTTTTCCTCCTCATCGTCATCAATTTCTGGTACATTTTGCAATATATATATGTATGTGCCTGATTTTTAATAATTATATTCAATAGAAACAACTTTTATTATATTCTACAATGCTCTGGATTTCCATTTTTTGCAAATATTATACCGGGGCAATCATTATTCTAACTGTAAGCTCTGCAGGGCAGAGATCTCCATTCTCTTCTGTGTTTTAACATATGGATTAAAGGGACATTTATATTTCCCCAGGACAAGTGTTAGAGTGCTTAGGGGCACACGTATTCCCTTAGTTCTCATTTACAAGCACTTGTCTAATGGGAAAAGCTGCTCTACTCCTTACACCAGATTTTGACACGAGGAGCAAAGCAACCCATCCTCTTGCCTTGCCTTCTGCCGGTCCTAAACTTGTGTGCCTGAATGATGTGCAAGTTAGGGGATGAGTATGGAATAGGAGGGGGGATGTCTACTTGCATCACCCAGCCTGTACCCCTTGGAGTGAATAGACAGGGCTATTCAAAGGAATTACTGCAAGCCTAGCCTAGAGGCCTATAGTAATTCTGCAAGAGTAAAACAAAGTGTGCAAAGTAAAAAAAAAAAAATGTCTGACTTAATTATCCCAAAGATCATAATGCCACAATAACAGCAATGGTGGCCATACACGGGCCGATAAAAGCTGCCGACAGACCGTGTCGGCAGTTTATTGGCCCGTGTATGGGGCCCCACGATGGGCTTCACCGATCGAGATCTGGCCGAAAGTCGGCCAGATCTCTATCGGATGGGACAGAAAATCCCGTCGGATCGTGGCCACATCTATTCGTTGATGTGGTCCCGCGATCCGACCGCCCGTTTGGGCATCGTTAGGATCCGATCGTTGGGCCCTAGTGCCCACGATCGGATCAGCCGATATTGCCCACCTCAAGGTGGGCATATCGGAGGGAGATCCGCTCGTTTGGCGACATCGCCAAACGAGCGGATCTCTCCATGTATGGGCACCTTAAGAGGTTTAATAGAAGTGAAGGGTCAGCAGCTAAGGAGTCCTTCCCCTCTATTGTTTGCTGAGGAATGGACACAATTTTTGTTCTGGGTACTGTTAGTTGTACGCCTTCTCCACCCTACAGATTTAAGTTCAGCGATGTTATTTCATTATTTATTTAGTGCCAGCAAAAATGACATTTATAACAGGGGTTTTACAATAATTAAACAAAAATTGGGTTACAGCATAAAAAAAGAATGAGAGGGCCCTGTTTACAAGGCTTACTATCTAAAGGTCTGGCACAACAGTCCTCAGAAAGAATACTGATGTCTATTATCTCCTGAGCACACAGGATGCACACAGAAATGCAAGAAACATAGCATTTGCATTTACAAACCTATAATTCTTCATCCTAACTGCATGGCTTAGATGCATTATATGACTGTATATGGAATAAGCACAGCACAACTCAGTTCCAACATACCATACAGTAAAGTAAAACAAAATTCTGTTTTAAAACCATAGACTTCCTTCTGCTATTTTCATTTGTGGAGACTCATGCAATCATCGTGCGCAGCCAAATAAATGGAAGTTGAGAGAAATATAGTGCACTCAGCTGCAGATTTTTTGATCTTGTTTTATTGTCAGACCACAAAGTCAAGTTTCCTGTTAGAGGTTCCTCACCTGTGAATGAAGCTATAAATTGACCAGCTTTGACAAACTATATAGTTATTAGTTTATTGGCTGTCTGACAGAAATGTTTTTTTTTTCAGAGGAAGACAGCGTTCATGGAAATAAAAAGCAACATTTTGCTAGATATTACTTTTGCCCTGACAGTGTTTTCATCTCTAAGATATCTGTGCGCATTTTGATGTTATAACATATGCTTATCTAATAAATATTCTGTTATATGCAACTTGGCTGTATCATCCTTAATTTCAAAGTGTCCCACATTGTTTCAAATTCACTTGTGATGTATTTTATTAATAGCCATGAAGGTTAGATGTGATAGTTCCATAGCATGCTGGTTATCATGGGAGATGTTAGACTTCAACTCCCTTTATATGTTTTCATTAATATGTTCACAGGTCAAATGCATTTGGCAACAGCTAGGCCCATACAATTAAAAGGACAGGGAAAGAAACGATTGGTAGCATATAGTATGTTATCTACATTTCTCAACAAATACTGTAGTTGTATTCCATCTCTCTCTTCAATAACTGGCCTGTATGAAGCTTATCAATGTGAAACGTACACATTTTGGACACAAATCACATTTTCGCAGTTTTTGTGTTAGAATATACAGTACAAACAGGATCACTTCCAGGGCAAATGGTATTTGTGTCACAAGTTAAGTGGGTTTTAATGCAAGCTGCAAACTAAGGGAACCCTTGGATTACTTGCAGGTAATTTCAGGGTTGCCTTGGTTGCAGTTGCATGTAATTCACAAGAGCAGACTGGGTGGGCACATTGGAACTCGACACAAGTTTAAAGGAGGGTGTATAGGTGCAAGTAACCTTATAAGGATTGTCAAGTGTGAATTTTTTTATTAGATGATCTGCTCAGCTCTGCTCCAACTAAAATTTAGGGCCTATAAAAAATTTAGGGTCTCCGGTTCTTGAAGTTCCACAACAATACCTAAAACTGACAGATAGGACCTCTTTTGGATTCTTAGGTTCCAATATGTTACCCAGGCTTCTATGATGGCAGGTACAAGCTTTGCAGTATGAGGGACCTAAGGCAAGCTATGAATGCTGGGTCACATAATCACCTAATATGTACTTATGTTGAAGCACATATGCACACCAATAGCTCTCTTTCGTTATACTGTATATAGGTATACAGAGATAACATCTATTATCTGGAAACCACTTATGCAATATGACATTGCACTTTCCCACAGAGTCCTGTTTAACCAAACAATTCTTCATCTTTTTTACATATTCTTACAGATACTGTATACTCTTAGTGGGTTATTTATCAAGGTCAGAATTTATCTCAATATTGGCTACTACAAACTTCGATCTAACCCGCTCAGGTTTTTATTTATTATTACATTTTCCCAAAAATTTCCTTTGCGGAAAAAAGCTCAGATTTTCGCGATTTTTTCTTGAATTTTCCTTGAAAACTCTGAATTTTTTGAAGTTTTCACCCGAAAGCTCCGATAACATTGTGAAATTGCCCGAAACCCCCGACACAACCAAAAATCAATGGGACTGTTCCCATTGACTTTTATGCAACCTCGACAGGTTTGAGATGCCGTGTTTTTATATTCTGGCTTTTTAGACCTCAGGGTTTAATAAATTATTTTTTAAGCCTATTACAACACAAAAAATCACACATTTTTGGGATTTCGGGGGAATTTCAGGTATTCGGAGCTTAGTAAATAACCCCCTTATTAATCAGTTTTGCATAACCGGAAAAAGGTAGTTATGTGATTTCAATTCAAAGATTTGATAACAAACAAAATAAATTGCTTTTCACTACTAGTAAAAATATGTTTATTCTGCAAGTGATTCTGTTAATTCCCATATTCACGATTTAGGGTCTCTTGTTCAAAAATGTGTATAAAAAATCATTTAACATTTCGTAAGCGTTTCATTTCATCCTCTTTAAACCCACTTCCAAATAAAGCAAATTAAAATTCCAAATCATTTCATAGCATTTTCTTCTTTTAAAAACAATTTACTATTGTTCTCGGTTTCCATGAACATAAAAGATTTCAGGTGCATAAAATGATTTCACAAAAAAAGGTATTTCAGAGATAATACTTTCAGATGTATTGAGAAAATGTCAGACTGACAATTGTGAATACTTACTGTAGAACTCTTCTGCTTCTTCTGCCTGATTAAAATGATGGGCCTGCCATTTCTGGGAGATGCTTCATTCAAAAGGTATTTCAAACTTCATTGTCACTTCTGATGGATGAATCACACCTTAAAACTGTTGTTATTGTAGTCCTGTGGAGAAGGAATGATCACAGGCTACAACTGATGAGTATTGGTATTAAAATTAAAATATAAAGTCAACTGATACAGTAAATTATATTTACAATATATTTTGAACTACATTTATACATGACTGTGACAAGTACTGCAAAGAAAACCTGAAATGCAACACTGATTTCTGACAAGAATACAAATCAATGTTTTTCAGGGCATATAAATATGGAGACACTGGGGGGCACATTTACAGAGCTCGAGTGAAGGAATAGAAGAAAAAATACTTTGAATTTCAAATTTTTTTGTGTCTACTTCGACCATTGAATTGGCTACTTCGACCTTCAACTTCGACTTCGAATCGAACGATTCCAATTAAAAATCGTTAGACTATTCCACCAGTCAAAGTAGTCTAAAAAAATCTTCGACCAAGTACTTCGCCACCTAAAACCTACCGAACATCAATGTTCGCCTATGGGGAAGGTCCCCAAAGGATTCCTAACAATTTTCTGATAGAAGGAAAATCGTTCGATCGATGGATTAAAATACTTTGATTCGCTCGATTCGAAGGATTTAATCGTTTGATCGAATGATTTTTCCTTTGATCGTAGGAAATGCGATACATCCTTCGAATTCGAACGGTCGAATATCGAGGGTTAATTAATATTCGACCCTAAGTAAATGAGCCCCAACAATTAGTATATATGGATACAAAGGTGATATGGTCAATTCTTATATAAAGAAAATATGCTCCTTAATTTAGCTGTAGTGTTTTGGGAAAAGGAACTACAGGTATATGGGACCTATTATCCAGAATGCTTGGGATCTGGAATTTTCCAGAGATCTTTATGTAATTTAGATCTCCATACCTTAAATTTGTAAAAATAATTATATCATAATTTTAACATTAAATAAGCATAATAAGAGTATTTTCCCTCCAATAAGGATTAATTATATCTTAGTTAAGATCACTAGCAATGCCTAATTTGCATACGGCGCTAAGTTAAAGTACAATGGACGTATTTGTAGCAACAAATACATTACACTACACAAGCCTGGGAAAGCTTCATAAAATAAAAGTAGAGTTGTTATTTTGCCCTATACATGTGCCCACTGTATAGTTTAGGTGCCATATGTTAGGAAATGTAGGGGGGAAGGAGGGTACCCCCAAAAAATGTACGATCTTTTTCAGCCTATCACCCTTAAAAAAGTAAAATATACCAGTGTTTTTTGGGACTTAGAAAAAAATGTCAACTTGTTTGAGGCACTTCACCTGGTCTGAGGTGGCGAAGGCAAGTCTGGCGCAAGAGGTAACGTTCAGTAAAATGCGCAAGTTACTGAATTAGCGTAGTTACGTCCCTTCACCTGGCGTAAGGGTGCAAATTAGCGCTAGAGTAGGTCCACTTCGCTAGCAAATTTACGCCAGCACCCATTAGTAAATCGGCAAAGTAACGAAATGACATCACGCTGGCAAATTTTCGCTAGCGTTAGCCACTTCGCCCTTTAGTAAATTTGCCCCTATGAGAGATGGCCTTCCAGTAATTTGTAGCTTTCTGGATAACTGGTTTCCAGATAACTGATCCCATACCTGTAATATGAAGCATGTGGGACAAATGTAAACAGCATACAGATATAGGTTATGTTGTTGATGCAATTCTTTTGGAGAATGGAGAAAGAGAACTTAAAGCACAGCAACAAACCCTTTATTGGCTATATTTGCCACAACTATGAGGACCACAACCACAATGGGCCATTAACGTAATGTAAACAAATATGGACTATCATTAGAATTTTGTTGACAGTTACCTACCTTAAAATATCATGATATTAGCTCTAGAAATCAATATGGTAAGAATATTAGTGCAGTAGTATAAATCAATACAATTAGCTAACCAATGTCTCAATACTGTAAGGGTCACCCTTAAATAGTGTTATGGTTCTTAAACATTACTTTAGCAAAATCTAAAAAGGAACTAAAAAAGTTTCTTTATTTATGTTTTTATAGCTGTGCTGTATCTTGGTAACAATGTGGTTTTCATCTAATGCTCAATACAACTCCAGGTTTTACTTTAACCCAGCTTCTGAGACACTGTGCTTCTTGCAAATTAACACTGCAGGTAGAAAACAGGACCACGGGGAAAAAAAGCCAAATAACCCGTTGTTTAATAACAAAGAACATATTTTAAACTGCAAAACAATTAACACAAGAAAACAGCCAGCAGAATATCAAGTTGATGCCACAATGAGAACAAAAAAAAAGAAAAAAAAAAGGATCTTTTGTGGGTCCCGAGATGAAAAATCCTTTCAAAGGGCTCAGTTCAGAAACAATTTCACAGAGGCATCGGTCTCACAAAAAAGTGTTCTTTATAGTAGGCTTTATTTTAAGAAATCTTTGATTGCTGCACTCAGTGTAGGAGACACATATTTGCCATTTGTATTGTTGTAAAGTGTTTTATGAGATTGCATAGCTACTTTTCAGAGATATCCAACAAAACTGTTGCTCTAACTATCAGTTTTCCTGGCTTAAATTGAAATGCTTATTATTGCACACTTAAATAAGACAGGGAATGCAGAGAAATTAGAGTTATGCCCACAGAGCGATTGATTCCAAAGTCACAGTCTAATGAGTGATTGTAACATTATCCTGTTTAATAGATGCAAGGTAAACATTGTCTTTCTAATTTGTTCTGCTCAAATAATGACATTCCTCTGTACATATATTATTGGCATAAAGATAATGTTAACAGTAAAATGAAATAGCATCTGATGTATCTCTGCTTTTAAAACATAATGGGAAGAATTTTCATTATATTCACATTAGCTCATATCGTACTGCAATCCATATAAACACAAAGCTTGTGATCTCCTTTCTTCAAACAAATTGATCCTTGTCACGAAATTGAAATCTTAGGGATATTACAAATTGAATAGTTTTACATGTAAAGTGTCTCCATTAGTTCAAGGATATTTTTGATATTTGATACTGCTGTATTAGTTAATAGTTCTCTTTAGTGATGGGTGAATTTCTCCCGAAACGGCGATAAATTAGCAAAATATGAATCTTGATGCCGCAACAATTCTGATGCCCATTAAAGACAATGGGCACCTAGAATTGTCCCCGACATCAGAATTGTCCCCTGCATCAAATATATTTTGATGCCAGCGAATTTTCACCTGCGGATTTTTGGGGCACTTTCATGAATTTATTTATTTATTTGCCGGTGGCGAAACGTGGAAATTTGCCGCAAATTCGCGCCTGGTGAACAAATTCACCCATCACTAGTTCTCTTCATTTAAATCTGCAAAACCGCTGAGTGAGGTTTTGGTTTATTTTGTTTTTCATTATTTCTTTCTCTTTTATTTTATATGCTATGTTATCTATTTTCCTTTGGAATCTTTGATTTTAAGGATATGTACTTATTTGTTCAATGCCTTGATAAGTCATGCAGCAATGTATATTCTTCTTCTTTGTTTACCTTGACACACTTCATATGTGAATCATAATCTGTTGTGTTTATGACAACCCAATAAAAATGTTGAAAAACAAAGCTTGTGATTGTGTTTCCCTCTCAAACATTTCAAGTGTCCCTTCACATCTATACATTTCATAAAGTTCCATTTTCATTGGAGGTTATTTATTTACATTCTAGAGTGATTTACTGTGATCACTAGAAACAAATTTGTCAAGATGCAACTGGCTCTTGACTGTCAGTTAAGCGAAACTGATCAATGAAACAAACCATGTTACAAACATATATATCACTCACAGCAACCAGTCAGGTCAGGGAATAACTGACTTGTCAAATCATTCCAGTATAACACTGAAGAAGATATTTAATAAAACTCAAGAGTTTTTTTCCTACAAGAAGTATAGTGTATTGGATCTCATATCTAGATCTCATATCTTTATCCAGAAAACTCTAACTTAGTAGAAGTAAATTATGGGGATGCAGGTTTTTAAATATCCCTTATCTGGAAAACCCCAGGTCCTAAGCATTCCAGATATTAGCTCCCATACCTGTAAATAATACATAAAATCGGTGTATGCTTTCAACCTTTCATTAGCACTACAGTATGCCAAATTTCAGCATTTTTTTCATAAAAGCATGTTGGAGACAACATCAGACTAGCCACCTTCTCATTTTGCAAGATTTTTATTTATTGTGAATACAGGCATAGATGATCAATACCCTTTTGTTCCTAGTTGAAACAATAACATACTCCAGCTTCAGATTTTGCTTTGCCTAAAGTGGTTAATCCGGTCACAGAATTGATGAGGGCAATGCACAAACACTGAGCAAATTTGCACCTGGGCAGCAGCCCTTGATAAGCAGTGAAAGGGAAACTTATGGTTACTGTGTATCTTAGTAAATTTGCCCAGATCTGTTATCCAGAATTCTTGGGACCTGGAATTTTCTGGATAAGGGATTTTCTCATGATTTAGTTCTCAATAACATAAGTCTACTGTAAAATAATTTCAATTACCTCAACCTTATATCCTAATTAGTGATGGGCGAATTTGCGCCGTTTCGCTTCGCCGGAAAATTTGGGAATTTCCTGCGAAATTCGCGAAACGGCGAAAAATTCGCGAAACAGCACCGGCGTCCCATTTTTCCGACGCCGGCGAAATTTTCGCGGGCATTTTGCGAATGTATTCGCGGGCATTTTGCGAATGTATTCGCGGGCATTTTGCGAATGTATTCGTGGGCATTTTGCGAATGTATTCGCTGGCGGGGAATCGTTCAAATTTGCCGCAAATTCGCGCCTGGCAAATAAATTCGCCCATCACTAATCCTAATATATATCCTAGTATATCCTTATATTTTGTTTGAGATCAAGTACTGTATAAGGCACTTTTATTATTACAGAGAAAAGAGAAATACTTTTTAAAAAATTTGATTATTTGATTAAAATTGAGCCTATGAGAGCCTATGCCTTCCAGTTGTTCAGAGCTTTCTGGATAATGAGTTTCTGGATAATGGTACCTGTAAAAGTTGCCAAGACAAAATTGTTGCTTAAACAAAATAGTCGCCACAAGTAAAACCTGAGTGGAGTGAGAAAAAAAGATCCCATTGACAAAAAGTTGCTGAGACAAAAAAGTCAAGACAAAAGAAGTCACTGCAAGAAAAAGTGGCCATTGACTTTAATGCACTTGGAATGAGAAAAAAAAGTTATGCAGAAGAAAAAATTGTTACACATAGAAAAATGTTGTCACCTATTGACTTCAAAGCATTTTTCACCATTTCACTGCAGTTTCACTAATTTTTCGGCGAAGCAAAAAGGGACAGATTTGCTCTTCATTAGTAAAAAGTTGAACTTTAGTCATACATGACAAAAGTCAAAGTGAAGAGAATAGTAATGTTAAATAAAGGTTCTGTAAAGGACTTAAATTTTGTACAATTCACAGATATTTTTATTTGGAAAATTGAGGCTAGTAGAAAATAATGATCCTGTAATATTTTCTTCCACTGAAAACATTGCAGAAGAAATGCTTAAATTGCAAGAAAAACAATCCCAATAAAGTTTGAAATAATTTATAATTAACTGAAATACATGAAATGTAGGAATGGAAAAATCACAACATTTTTTATTATTCTATTTTCTTCTAGTACCTTTTGGGACAAGTACCAGCTATAGCCATGGGTTCAGTATACAATTCTTTTAATTAAGTGATATTACACAAAAGTATAGATCCCAACAAACTCACTGGCCTCTGTAAATACAAAAAAAAAAAAAAGAAAAGGAATGCCTTGCTTGTTATAGTTTGTAAATCTGTCAATAAAAGGGGAAATAATAAGTTAAACAAACCCAAAAAAAGCTGTGTTTCAGATGCAAACTTTGGGCACATTGTAGCTTAATACTAGACCACACTAAGCTTCTCATGCTTTGCTCTGCTCCTTTTAGAGGGTAGCAAGAGATGAGCTCTTGTGACATCATTCACATTTACAATAAATAATAACACATGGTGAATTGAAATACTGGTTTATTTGTTGTCCACCACTGGATATCCAGACTCAATGTTTCCATTAAGATCCCTGGAAACATCTGAGCTACCTGGTTCCCGAATAGCTGCAGTCCTAAGGATCATTTTTAGGTGCTTACAAAGACTGAACCTTTACTTTGGTAAGGCCCCATCTAGAATATACCATACAGTTTTGGTAGCCAGTGCTCAAATAGGATATTACTGAATTAGAGGGGGTACAGAGAAGGGCAACCAAGCTGAAATAAAATCATATGGAAAATTTTAGCTATAAGGAAAAACTGGCCAAGTTGGGGTTGTTCCCACTGGAAAAGAGGCACTTAAGGGGTGATATGATAACTAGGTATAAATATATAAGGGGATCATATAATAATCTCTCTAATGCTTTATTTACCAGTAGGTCTTTCAAGCTGATGCAAGGTCAGCCATTCCAGTTAGAAGAAAGGAGGTCCTGTCTAAATATTTTAAAGGGTTTTTTTTTAAAGAGAGCTGTGAAGATATGGAATTCTCTCCCTGAATCATTTGTACAGGCTGACACATTAGATGGCTATAAGAAGAGGTTGGGTGGCTTCTTAGCGAGGGAATACAGGTTTATGGAAGATAGCTCATAGTACAGGTTGATCCAGGTACTAGTCCAATTGTTATCTTGGAGTCTGGAAGGATTTTTTTTCCCCTCTGAGGCAAATTGGAGAGGCTTCAATGGGCTTTTTGCCTTCCTCTGGATCAACTTTTTTTAAAAATTAAATTTTTTTAAATACTTTTTAAAAATTTACAATTTTTAAAAAGTATTTCTCTTTTTCTCTGTAATAATAAAAGTGTCTTATACAGATAGGCAGGTTATATATAGATTTAAAAGGTTGAACTTGATGGACGTGTGTATTTTTTCAACCTAACTTACTATGTTATTTAAAAACAATACTTTCACACTGAGCCTTTATTTAAAACAATAGAAACAACTTGAAAACTGGTGCAGAAGTATCATTCCCATAAGCAGATGTTCTAGGACTGGCACTCTATTTCACCAAATGTGCCATTTTTGCAGCAGCATGGACATTAGGGTAACCTGACTTCCAGTGTTCATTGAAATGTCAAGGTTGTATATTCTGTCTAAAGAAGATATTCTCTTTCATAATATCCAGTAGAAACTCAAAACTTTCTGATTTAGTACATTTATACATGCACTTAGACCCTGTACTTTAAGCAGAATTCATAAGAGTCGGCTGAACATGAGAACCAGTGTTTGCTGCAAGATGCTAGTTTGCTTTGCTCTTGCACTTGTGTTAGTAAATGATCAATCTTAAGCTTTATTCTATAATTAAATAAATAAACTTACAAATAATGTGCACATAATTTTTTTCCTCTCTTTCTTTGAAAAATACAGATATTCCCTGTTTATTTCCCCTCATAGTTCTTCATATCAAATTTAAATGGCAACATTCTTTTTGTTCTAGATCCCTTAAGAATTCTTCAGACTAGGTTTTATGAACTGATTACATCTTCAGAGCATTAGTCTCATACCTACTGAATTGTTACAACAAAACCTTCAAAAACTATCCTTGTAGAATCAGCTCACCATTTGTATATTATTCCTTAAATACAGCCAAGTGATATGGATATGATTTCTACAACAAATATCTTATTTATTCACTCAATTAGCGCTTCACTTTGTAGACTTATTTCCCCAAGGTCTCATTTTTGTAAGAAACTAAAAGTAGATGGTTTTTCTCTATAAGAGAAAATGAAAAAAAATCCTGTTAAATAAATGCTCCTTATGGCAACACTCCTTCAAACAGAGTTGTACATTATTCTATAATTGTTTCACAAGCAATATTAAACAGTATAATTAATCATAACCTTATTCTTTGTTAAAGGAAGGAGCAAGCACCATTGGCAGCTCTAAGTTAAGAAAATAGAAAAATGAATTTTGCATTTGCAATTGTTCTATATGTTCTACAGATTTGCAGTAAAACTGTATAACCTCCTCCAATTCAAGTACCAAGACCAGACTCCTTCAGGGTACTCTACTTTACATATTGTCAAATTCCCCAGAAAATAATACCACTGCCACACCAGTGACTGAGTTCTGAGTTACTTCACTGGTGGGGCATGCGTTATCCAAGAATACTGGAGATTTGAACATATATAATTTTCTGTTTTAACACTAGTAAACCTGATATTAAAACTCACACTATGGGGCAAATTTACTAAGCTTGAGTGAAGGATTCAAAGTAAAAAAACTTTGAATTTCGAAGTTTTTTTTGGGTACTTCGACCATCGAATAGGCTACTTCGACCTTCGACTACAACTTCAACTCGAACGTTTCGAACTAAAAATCGTTAGACTATTCGACCATTCGATAGTTGAAGTACTGTATCTTTAAAAAAAACTTAGACTACCTACTTTGCCACTTTAAACCTACCGAGCTACAATGTTAGCCTATGGGGACCTTCCCCATAAGTTTGCTAAGCTTTTTCTGATCGAAGGAAAATCCTTTGATCGATGGATTAAAATCCTTCGAATTGTTCGAACGATTTTTCCTTCGATCATTCGATCGAAGTATTTGCGGTAATTCCTTCGACTTATTCGAAGTCGAAGGATTTTACTTTGAGGGTCAATTATCGAGGGTTAATTAACCCTCGATATTCAACCCTTAGTAAATGTGCCCCAAATGATCCTATTAACGGTACCTGCAATACTTTTGAATTAACAAGAAATGATTATGGTTTTAGAACTATCACTGAATAATACATTTTCAAGCCATTTTTACACTTCAAAAGAATAGTGTTATCCTTGTCATTCCAGTCAATTTGGCATTGATTTAAATCAGCTAATTTTGAGTTGAGACCAAATGAACATCATGGTTTTCAAGTGAACATTTAGGTAGTGTAGATTTGCAGTGGTTATCTGAACAAGGTTAATTGAATCTTTCAATGTTAAACAAGAGAAGAATTGCCACCTTGACATTAAGCAAATCGTAAAGAACAAATACGGAGATCCTTGATCAACAATAAAGCTTTGGTAGATTGACAGTTTTCTGTTGCCTAAAGTCGCCCAATATTCTGCTAATATAGTAATCTCATAGATTAGGACAAAGTTCATGTTAAACTACAGTTGTAGTGGATAGTATTCTATGAGTATTTATTATGGCACAAAAACAAAATGTATACATAAAATATAGAAACCCATATGCATTCAAGTATTTTCCTGATTTATGAAGTTATTTTTAGATTTTAATTTAATCATTCATTTATTAACTATTGGCATTATAGCTTATGTTATGGTCTTTTTTCACTGCTGCCTTAATATATTGGTTCCTTCCTTTGAGCGGCACCTATACTTTATTCCAGGTTTACTTGGTATTCATGCTGCATTTCCCCCAGAATGCTTTGATTATCTCAACCACTAATGCAGTGCCCCAAAATCATAAGCTTGTTGTACTTCCCGCATTCCAATTGATCCAAATATCATTGTTTCATCATCATCATACGCAAGAATTAAACACAACAAGCACATCAACAATCCCAACTAAAACATTGATGCATACGTTTAAGTACTCCAAAATAATGCTGGACTGAAATTCTCAGCTCCCCACCAGTCTTTTGTGACCTCTTCTCTACTAACATGTAGATCACCTTTGGCACCTCAACTTCTCCAGGCTGTTTTTTTTCAAAAGGTGAAAAGTTACTCTTTTCAAGTCTGCACCTTTTCAAAAGAGCTTAAGAAAATTTAGCAGAAAATCCGCTCTGTACTTTCAGTACAACAAATAACTAGTGATGAGCGAAACTGTCGAGTTTTGCTTCACAGGAAAATTCAGGAAATGAGAAAATCCACAAAACACATTAAAGTCTATGGGCAACATTTTTTGTTGCAGTGGATTTTTGTTGCAAAATACATTAGAGTCTGTGGGCGACTTTTTTACTACTGTGACATTTTTGTCTAGTATGCAAGATTTTTGTCTTCCATGAGACATTTTGGGGGTTATTTATCATAGTCTGATTATTTCTGGTTGGACTTTTAAATGGTGAAAACCACCATTTTTTTCATAAAAAAAAAATCTCACATTTTTCGTGATTTATTAAACCCCGATGGTGTCGGAATAAAAGTACTCCAACTGAACCCTGCAGAAGTCAATGGGCGTCAAATACGAAAAAGCCACAGTATTTGGGTGTGGATTCTGATTTTTTTTATGATCTTAAAGACTTTTCCCACACAAGAATTTTTAGGGAAAATTTAATGATAAATAGGGGGGAAAAGTCTGTGCGGACTTGGTCAGAGTGGCTTTTCATAAATAGTGAGATAAATTTGGATTTTGATAAATAACCCCCTTTACTATACACTCTTGCCAAAACACATAAGAATCTAGATTCTAGAGAATCCCCCAGGGTACCCTATAGTTACCAGTAATGATTCATCGTTGAGCATGCTTGCCATCTTCCTTGATTTTTTGCTACAACCATTAGCACAAAATACCAAATCTTATGTGAAAGACAACACATTTACTTACTGTACTTAACACTATAATTCTTCCATAACATGACATACTTCTGGTAAGCTTTAATCTGGCTAGTATTGATGGGCGAATTTATTCGCTAGGCGCAAATTAGCGGTGAATTTTCATGTTTCGCCACCGGTGAGTGAATTCACGAAACTGCAGCGAAAATGCACCTGCAAAAATCTCAACGCCGTCGACAATTTCAACACTGGCAACAATTTCAAATCCGGTGACAAATAAATGCATGCCCATGGACTTTAATGCACGTCAAATTGTTGCTGGCATCGGAATTGTCGTCAGTGTCTATTTTGGTGCCCACAAATTGATGCCGGTGTCATAATACGCGTTTCTTGCAATTTACGATGCTTCGCTAATTTCGGGGGAAATACACTAATTTTCCTCTGAAACGGTACAAATTCGCCCGTCATTAGTGGCTAGTTTATACACATCTATCCCACACAAGTCTGGCCTTAATGCTATATGCAATCACTTTGAACACAACTAATTGTACCACATCACAAAAATTATTTTTATTGGATCTGTTGTCGATTGTGCTCCTACTGTGCTTCTTATTTGAAAAATCTTTTTATATACAACAACTTGGGACTGCCATGACATATATGACATATAATATCAACAACATTCTATAAAATATCTTTGTTATATAGATGTCTCGGCCGGCACCCAATACCAGAACAGGTGTCAAGTACCCTGGTCTCGGCTTCACCAGTAGTGTGACCACCGTTGGGCTTCGGGAGGAGCCCTCAGCTTACTTGGGTGCCATCTGGACTTAACGAGGGGTACAAGGCGAGATGTTCTGGCTAGCAGAGGGGCACGGCAGGTAGATAGTCTTTTTGGCCGAAGGTCACGGTACAAATGGAGCAGGCAAGAGAATCGTCAGACAGGCTGGATCGAGGCAGGCAGATATCAAGAATCATCAGGCAGGCAAGGGTCAAACTAGGTAGTCAATCAAAGGGTTAATCAGAAGAGGTAGTGGGTAAACAGGCAAGGGCCAGGATCCAGAAGTCAGAATAGTCAAAAGCCAGGCAGGGGTCACAACAGGAATCACAAATAGGTTCAGACAAAAATAGCTTAAGCTCAGAAGCACCAGGAACAAATCCTATCACGGGCAAGGTGCTGTGGAAAAAATGGGCTTAAATACTTTTTGAATTTCGTGCCTTTGCGTGCTGACATCATACGTCAGCGCGCTTGCGCCTTTAAATACAAGGGAACGCGCCGCGCTCGCCCTTAGGGAAGAGCCAGCGCATACACTAGAGGACAGGATGGTGCGGCGGGCGTCCCCGCCGATGGCGTGGCGGACGACCCCGCCGCACAGGTATTATTACAATAAATTATTGTTGATTCTTTGGAATGGTACATCAGAGACCCTATGCAAGTTTCATAGTTTTCTCAACAGTATGGAGGCATTCACATGTACATCTGATAAAATAACTTTCAGTTTTCTTGATGTCCAACTTACTAAGAATGGCCCCAGACTGGATACAAATCTGTTCAGAAAAGAAACTAATAGGAATAGCCTCCTACACTGCAACAGTTTCCACCCCAACTCACTCAAAGCTTAATTTCCTTTAACACAATACACAAGATTGAAGCGTATTGTGAGTAATGAGGACGAGTATCAATAGGGTGCATGTGAAATTACAGAGCGATTAAGACAAAGAAGTTATCCAGATGAGGTACTGAAGTCAAATTTGGAGAAGTTACACAATAGAAGTAGGGGAGCATTAATTACTCCCAGTATAAAGGATAATTATGGGGGAAAGATTGGCCTTTGCAAGCAGGTACAACACGGCCAACGGACAAGTTGGCAGTATCATTAGTAAACATTTGCATATATTACAATCATGCCATCCCAATGTAGCAGCCTTCCAATAAGTACCTCAATTATCATACAAACAAGGTAAAAGTTTGAAGGATCAGTTGGTGAAGGCAGACATTGGAGGGAAAAAAAAGCCCAAAAAAAAATTGTATATACAAAGTAATTCCTTTCATCGCCCTCATATAAAAATATATAATAACAATTACTATACTTTGAATTGACATATGTAATTTATTTGCTGAAATGACCATGTGACTTACTCTATATGTGTTAAACCATACAAAAGATTTGTGAATGCATTTAAAAACTGAAATCCACTATTAGTATGGAACTACCTAGCGATGAGTGAAATTTTTTTACAGGTTTTACCATAAAAAATTTGTCGCCCATAGATTTCAATGCATTTGGCAAATTTTTCTTTGTTTTGCCAATTTCGGCAATTATATTATATTAAGACAGATTTTAGTGCAATTACACCTTTACACACTGTGGGACTGTATAATAGTCCAGTGTGCCTTGGAGAACAATGAAAGGTCATAAATAGTATTCATAAACAAAGTTTCTATATACTGAAAACTCCATGTGACTTTTGTTGATGCTGTTTTCTGCTTATGATGCCAACATGACCATAGTTACCAATGACCAGGAAACAGCACATTGTTGCCTTTGTATTTAGGATTTGAAGCTGCCTATTATGTCCCAGAAATTAAAAAGGTCTCCTCCATCATAGTCAAATCAAACATGGAGGACCAATGAGGTTTAAATAAACAGAGAAAGTTTTATATTAGGACAGATTTTAGTGCAATTACACTAAATATGTAGAAAGGAACCATTGCCACTCGTTGAGCTCATTGGGTGAAAGTTTAGCTTCATATAGTATCTACCTCTGACCTGCATCAGGTCAGAGGTAGATCCATATTTTAATTGTATTTACTTATTTTTCTATAACTGTACCATTATTATGTGTTATTTTGGTGGGCCACACATGCACTGTAATGTTACGGTTTGGTCCAAAAACTGCCAAAAGTATATTAAAAAAAAGTGTCTGTATGTGAGATGTGTGCTTACTTTTGTCATAAAAAAAAATGAAAGAACCTTTGACATACACAGCAATGAATAATTTAAGACCTGTACTGGGACACCTTCAAAAGGGTACCTACAACTCCTTATGAAATAATCAAAGACTGCACAAATAACCAACAAAAAAGAAAGATAGCTTCATGAACTAAAATGGAGAATAAAAAATACGTGTATTTAACCAAAGATATTTTAGAGCAATGTAAATATATTCTTCTACAACGGAAACCGTCGATAACAGGTCAGACAATGAAAAAGTTCAAAACAATGAAAATATTAAAAACAAATGCTTTCAATCAAACAACAAAGAAAGTGAGATAAAGCCAAAAAGTGGTTTTGAAGTGGAGACTTTGGACAGTCATTGGAGATCTTAAGGAAAGTTTCTGCATAGAATTGAGTGGCTAGGGAGAATGTTTAAAACCAGGGTCAAATAAAAAGAGATTTTTAAAATGTTTGCCATAGTGTGTTAAATTAGTAACATCAATAGTGCCGCTGCTACAGCTGGAAAATACAGAATTACATTTATATGCCTCGTTTATTAACACAGATATACTCTACTGTTTAAATATATCATACAGGTAATTATTCAACATTTAGTTACAAAAAATGTAATTACTTATAATTATAAAAATATCAAGAAATTTTAAGTTTGAAAAAGTTCTGAAATAGTGAATTTCTATAGTTTTTTTTGTATCCGTTTCATGTAAGCTTCTTATGTGGAAAAGTTCCAAGCATTTTATTCTGAAAGAACCATTACATTATTCTCTGTAATCTTAATGATGAAAGTATCAGCCTTATGTGCTGTAGTATATATAGTTCAATTAGTGGGAAACTTTTATAAAACAGGACTTATTTGGCAGGTCTGTGACTGAACTCCAGGCTGGGAAAAGTATATATTTTTGACTAAAGGACATGAAGTGATGTATAGTGATGGGCGAATTTCTCCCGGGAAAATTCACAAGACTCAAATTTTTTCTCCCGCGTTAATTTTGACGCCTGCATCAATTCGCATAAATTTTGATGTTCGTGTCAATTTTGACACCGGCGTCAAAGTCAATGGGTGTCTGACGTGCGGCTGTTTTGACACAAGCGCCTCTTCCGGCGAGCGTCAATTTTTTTGACACCAGTGAATTTTGGCAGGAGTTTCGTGAATTTATTCGCCAGCGTGAAATGTGAAAATCTGCAGCGACTTCGTGCCTGACGAATTTATTCGCCCATCACTGGTGATGTACTGTATATTTTATAGGCAAAACATTTAACGTGGTCACAAGTGACACACCTTGTTCTGGGTTCTGTTCTGTGTAATTTATGCACTGGTCAGATCACATACTGTATATCACAGCTACAGCATGGATTTTAGCACAAGGTTCAATGTTTCAGACCAGATCTGATAATTTAAAGCAATAATAATAATAATAATAATAATAATAAAAATGCTTAAAGTGCAGAATACACAGTAGAAACAGACCATCATCCACAAAGCGTGTACGTTTCCAAATTATAGATAGACCCCAAAAAGACATGAGGAAGGATGATTTAGATCAAAAATTATGTAGCCTTGAGGCTTTCTGGATTTACCAGTTGAAAACCACTGAAAATTACGGAGGGCTAAATAGAGAGTGGGAACTCGCTTGTTTCTGCAATTAGTGCATTCCTTAGCATGCTTATACTTTTATAATATATACATACATCTATATATATATCTTTTTTATATGTGGGATCGTAATATGTAATATTTATAGCACGCTATCAGTTGAAAATAACCCCTTTAAGAATATGCCAGATAGCTTCAATTTGCTACATTGAGATAATAGAACTTTGAAAGTATTATGTAACTACTAGCAAACATTGTATACTAAACTCCTTTTTTACAGTAGCAATTTGTAACACTCCATAACCGTGCAGGATTTTCTCATTGAATGTTGTGATGGGTGTATGTGATTCACAATGCATTTTTTGGTGTTAATCTATCTATGTACAAATCCTATCTGGGGTTAATGTTTTTATGGGCATTTTTATGGGTGTGTCTGTTTGGTGAGGGTGTGGGGGTTAGCATACCTTATGCTTCTGAGGAAGTGGCGAGACGCCACGAAACGCGTCAAGCGTAGGGGTACATGTCACTGTCATTGATGCTTTTAACGATTTCTAATAAATGAAGATTTTAAGATTCAGCTACCGATATGCTCCGCAATTTTTGGTTTGTTTCTACATGATATTGGCCTGGACCGGGGGCTTTTTGCGTGCAAGCACACAGGTCTGCTGAATCTACACGTGCAGGTGAGAGAAGGGGGACTGCTCCCATTTATCTTTCTACATCATCCACAAAGCAAATATCACTTGAAAATTTACAGAAAAGCCATTAGCCTCACTGTAAAATAAAATAAAAATACATGAAACAATATTATCATCGCAAGAGGGCAAAAAGTTGTTAAATTTCCACAGCACTAGGAAAACATCAAAACTGCAGGCACTGGGGAACCACTTTGAGTAGAGAAGTTCAGCTTATTCCCGCATTCATAAAAACACACAGATGGTTGTTTTTTTAAGAAACTGACCCAAGTGTAAGTGTGAAAGGGAAATAGGGCACAGTTGCCGGGATCTTAGGTTAGGTTTTAATCTCGTTATGGCACTGCAAGGAATGTTTATGTTCTCCCTGTGTTTGTGTGAATTTCCTCCTGGTACAGTTTCTCTCACATTTAAAAACACATTGATTGAATTGTGATAACTGAACATGGTATGAACAAGGACTACAGTATATGTTGGAACTAAGCAAAGGAAATTTATACAAAAAATGCTCTACTGGTGCATAGATTGATGTGAAGGATGTGTAAATCTTTGCAAAATATTTAGAATGATAATAATAATACACATTACCCCATTTATGATTCAGACTATTCTTAATCTGGGCTCAGATGAAGTATTATATTGGACCATAGTTCAATTTGCAAAACTTGCTACAAATCTGTGCATGTATTGATGCCATTCATACAGGGTAATAGTGCCCAAATATGCTCATTGAGGTTCTGTCAGTGCCCATGCGCTTGCTCTGCTGAATAATGTACAAGTGTGCCTATTGTCTGCAGAATTTACTGCCATCCTGGCCGCAGTGATAATTCTAGGGTTCTCACAACTGGTTGCATCAGTAGCTACACAACAGACCTGTGGCAAGGAAATCATGTGATCGTGCTATTATTAACGCTGCACACATTGGCGCCATCCCCAATTGCAGCAGCAACAGTTATGAATGCTAGAAATATGGGCAAACAAACGGCATTGTGACAATAATATAATTCAAAATCACCTGGAGAGACTTCATATATATCAAGCAGACTCATTTGCAAGAAATTATTAAACAAAAATGGTCACATACTGTATTTGTTTTCATTGTAAGTAAACAGCCTAATATACAACAGATGCACAAGAGACGCTAGACAGACAGACAGACAGAGATGCTGTTTATATGTTTATCGCATGCAGTCAAGAAAGAATCATTCCTAATTTTATATACTAGATATTAAACCTCTCTGTGGAAGACATATCTATCTATAGATTTATCATCTATTGTGTAGCTGTTGTATATTGGACTGTTTACTTACAATGAAAACAAATATGGAACCATTTTTGGTTCAGTTATAGCTGGATGTCATTCTAAAATCTCAAAACTGATTCCCTACTTTATTGGTTAACAGAGGGATATACATTTATGTGCTGTGGGCCTTGTTGAGTCTGATTTTAAAGGGAAAATCCCTCCCCCTCCAAACATGGGCTAATTCAGTTGTTCCATTAAGAAGTGATACATTCTGGGACCCTTGTACTTTCCATGGTGGGTGCTGCACAGACTTCAGGTTCTAGAATCCATTATTTCACAATGGAACAAGGTGAGGGGGAAGGTGCATGGCCAATATAATTAGAAGTATTAGTAGATTTCCTACTAATACAGACCATCTCTTACTAGTACAGCCCTTTCTTTTGGTAGCATTAGGAGCTTTGGGGGTTTTTTTTTACAGAAGTTAATCATACGGACAATCCTATGAGTATTAGCAAAGATTAAGATGGTAGCAATGCAGAACAGCATGTACAGTTATTTGTCATATGCAATAATATAGTAAGACTTGTAAAGGAGTCAGTCCCTAAATCTTCTAACATATATTCCACTATACACAGGAGGTCTAAGAAAAACAAGGGAAGTAGGGATAACATAGGGCACGGGGGCGGGGAGAAAGAGGATAAGGACCAGAAAGGAGAAATAGACTGAATCCAGGTACCTAATGTCGAACTGTGGTTAACTTAGGTTCAAGAACATTTTTTGATAAATTGGGGTATTTTATTTTAATATGAGCCATGTTGCATTCAAACCACTGGATATTATCAACCTTCTGTTTTATTTCTGAAACAGAGGTGATGGTATATGACTCCAACTTGGAGACGTGATAGAGGTAAGAAAAGCAGAGAGTACACGGTTTACTAGTTTCAGTGTGGATTTTGAGAATTGATTGGAGGGTTTCCCCAGTTGGAGGCTAGGGATATATTTGTCTGATATTATCCACCATAGAAGGGGCAAAGGCTCATACCAGAACATCTTTACCTGGGGCAGGACCAGAATATGTCAGGTAGGTCTCTGAGTTGTGTGATGCTTCTTGGATTAGTGCATGGATTTAACTGGGGTGTGATATCAATATATATGAATTTTATAGATATTTTTTCTTTGTTTTGTACAAGTGATTCCTCATTTGGTACTGTCCGAAATAGCTTCTCATTTTTTTTGTCAATTTCCCTGCCAATGTGAGCATCCCATTCTGCATATATTTATGTTTATAGATTGCAGTCAAGAAAGAATCATTCATACGTTTATATGTGCTGGATATTAAACCTCTCTGTGAAAGACATCTAAATGTTCAAAGGATGTTAAAGATCCACTGGCTGCCTGCAGTATAGCTGGAGGTATTCATACCAGTACAGGGAAAGGCCAGGTAATTCATCATTTATAGTTTTTTATGTTAAAAATATTCCATGGGTCTGGCCAATCATTTCTCGTGCAATAAAGAAGGGTGTAGGAGTCCACCGACAGAGGTGTGTGGGACATAGCTCGTTTGAAGTGGTTGTTGCATAGATGGAAATAGTAGCCTTGTTTTTACACATACAGTAACTATTCTCTTAGCATTTCTGTTAACTTTGAAAATATAGTCAATTAGAATATAACTGTTCTTTTAAATGTGTTATTTAACTTACTTACTTACTTAACTTACTTAAACTTTTGAGTATATATTTTAAATAATGCAAACGTATGTATAAAACAGTAATGTAATGTAATTATGCCTACATATATTTAATTAAATAAGTGTATTAATATTTGTGTTTCAAAGTTTTCATTTATATTTTTATTTCTTCAGGTCCAGCTTATCTGGTTATTTTACTAAAAGGTAATGCAAGCAGAAACTCAGCATAAAGAATGAATCGTTTATTTGCTAATCATCAGCTGCTAAATTTCAAAACGTTAACTGTTCCAACATCCCAAGAGAAGTTACCTATAACCCAATTAAAATTCCTACCCCCTGCTAATGCCTGTACTGTGCAAGTCCCATCAACAGATCCATCAGTAACAGGCAGAGGCGTTATGCCAATCCTGAGGTGTGCTGTTCCCAGATTCTACCACATTAAGTTATAATTTTGTTGTGAAACTGTCATAAATCTGGTTGATTTGCAGCTCATTTAGAGTTTGAACCGCAGATTTCTGATTGGTCAAGAGTAAATCACATCAGTGTCAAATGATGCTGAACTAATAAATTAATGAGGCAGCGAGGGCTCTGAGCGATTATTTATCCTCTGCTGTAGAAGAGTCCTGATTAGTTAGAGTGTCTCAAATTTGTAGCTTCTTGGTGTGACTTTTTCTTTTAAGTGTGTTAGACACAATGATTATGTACTTCATGACTTTTTTTTTCAGCAGAATACCTTTTATAAACATGCTGATAAACAGCATCGTAAGCGAAGTAAATGTTTTTAGTTTTATGCTTCCATTTCAAAGGTTTCATTCTGGCTTTTCCAAGCTTAATGGAGAGCAAATGGCTGCAGGTTACAGCAATGACTTTGCAACATTCACATCAAAAGTAAAAGCTTGCTCCACGAGTATAATAACGTTTTCTGTGTACTGAAATGCTCAATTATTTATGCCTAGAGGCTATAGTTAATGATATTCCGAAAACGGCATGCATGCTATGCATTATAATACTGCCTTTTTATCTTTTTCTGTAATTTATGGACTTTGTCCCTGATGAAGACCACTTTTGTGGCCGAAATGCGAAGGGCCATTTATTGGGCCAAAGCTGATATGTGTTTCTCGATTAAATACATGTTTGCCTTTTTATAATCAAACGTGCAATCCTTTTATTTGATGTTGGATGCATTACAATAAACTAAATGTAAGGAGCACCCGCTGGCGCTCCATCCATCTTGAGCAGCGCTGGAGGCACCCAAAGGATGCGCGTAGCACGACGCGTCAAAGCGTGCAGGGTCATCACGCAACGTCACCGCGTGATGTCATCACTCTCGTTTTGGCATGAAAATTGCCCTTGAATAGATGCCAGAGCCCTCCAGCCATTGTCAGATTATAGGTTCTACCTTGTGTGTTCTTGCGTTCGCTAATTACCATTTCCTACTGATGCCTGATCCTGACCTCGGCATCTTTCACTGTTTATTGAACTCTTGCTGCCTGAATGAACCTTTGTCTGGACTTGAGTACATCGAAGGCACTCACTGAGGCAACTTTGGGCGACTATGAAAAACGCATCGCCGCTGGAACAGACACTGTCATCATACCCAGACCTGGCTGGTGCTACTATAGTCACATCATTACTTTCATCCTTTACAAGGATTAAAACAAGTGCTGTGTGTAGCTCAGTCTGTGCTTAACAGAGGCAGAATACCTGCAATTATCTATCCAAATGGTATTTCTCCAAGGGGATGGCCTATTATATATCCTCTTACTGCTCCTGCTGTGCAACCACAATGCTCTTCCAGTCCCATGTCTGTGCAGCCAGACTCCTGCAGCATACTTATTGAAAATTACACTTTATTTATACCACCTCAATATCCTTATTTTGAGTGGCGACCTCCTCGAGCACCTCTCCTATTTACTAGCCTAGACACCTTTGCACCTGTATTTGCTGAAAGCATACAGAAAGTACCTGAAGCTAGTCTACGGTTATGGCAAGAGACTGTCTGAAGTGTAAAGAAGTATTTTTCTGGTACTGAACCAGTACCCAAAGGGGAAGAAGTGTTTACTGACTGGATAGAGTACATCTGCCTATTGTTAGAGGAATGGAGGGAGGGAACTGATAAAATAAGCAATGCAGACTAATAGAGCTAGCAAGACCCCCTGCTTTGATTTTTTTACAAGCCCATAAGACTAAACAGCCTGATTGTACTGTTCAAGATTTATTACAAGCTTTGATAACTCGCTATGAGAAATATGAGGATCTTCAACAACGCCTTGCTAAGTTTCAAGCTATGCCACAACTTAAAGGCGAGAGAGCAACAGTCTTCATTAGCAGAGTGTCTAACGAACTGAATTACCTCATGTTCAAAAAGATAATTTCTGCAACTCAGGAAGTGTCTCAACTTTACAGGCAAGTAAAGTGGGGATCAGACCCCCATCAACCTGTCAATCTTGCTGTGCAAGCTTACATGAGATACAACCCAGATACTGTTACAGGGGATCTCTTAAGAACTGCAGAGGAGGAAGAAGCCAGAATACACTTCTATTATGCATCTTCTACCCAAGCTTCAGACATAAATCAGAAAGAGAACCCTTCAAAAGCTCCATCCCAGACTGTTTCACAGCCTGAAAAGAGCTGAAGCACCACAGTTTCCTAAATTTTACTGCGAGTATTGTCGAAAACAAGGCTATGATATCACTAAATGCCCTCGTAAGGTACAAACTACTACTGTGCAAAACCAAGCTGGTGAATGTAACTCAATCAGACGTAAGAAACGGAGGCCTAATCACCCAAAACCACTTGTTGGGGTAGGGCAGAAGTGCATCTTCCATCTGACTGTGAATGATGTTCCAACTACAGCATTGTTTGACACTGGATCACAGATAACCATCCTTGGTCGTCCTTTCTACCAGAACCATTTATCCCACCTACACTTGACTCCTGCTGATGACATAGATGTAGTAGGTGTGGGTGCCAAATCTGCTTGTATGGATGGAAAAGTGGAAGTTGATCTCCGAATTCCTGGGATAACTTCTGAAGATGAACCACCTCTCAAAGTTGTTGCTTATATTTGTCCTCCTGCTGCTCATAGGGCATCTGCACCATTCATTGTGGGATCTAATGTGAAACCAGTTGAAGATGCTTTTCTAAAGTTTCTGCAATTACAAGGCACCACTGATGTTACTTCCTTCCCTGTGTCAGCAGCAGTAAAGAGACTGTATCAACCATTGTACCTAAATACCTAAAGTCAGGACCTTGTGTACAGACTTAAAAGGCCTCCTATAGAGATTCCAGCTGGTCAAGCATGGCTGATAAAGGTTACCAGATCTCTCCCCATGGAATGTGACACTCAAAGCTATTTTCTTCTGGAAACTCCACCTGAACAAGTGGCAAAGCATAGTTGTAAATTAATTTCAGAAAGAAAGGATTGGTGAGCGGATTGGTAAACTGGAGAACCATACCTGACCAATACACTTTGCCCAGGATTGAAGATTCCTTGGAAACTTTAAGTGGCAGTAAGTGGTTTATAGTAATGGATCTAAGATCTGGATACTATTAAGGACCCATGTCCCCTGAGGATCAAGAGAAAACTGCCTTCATTTGTTCTCTGGGGTTTTACCAATTTACCTGAATGCCTCAAGGCATTATGGAAAGAGTATTTGGAGATCTATGCCCCAGAGAGTGTCTTGTATACCTTGATAACATCATTGTGTTCAGTACTCTAGAAGAGCACCATGAAAGACTCATTTGTGTGATTGACAGACTTCAAGAAGAAGTTCTAAAGCTGTCTATTGATAAATGCAAATTTGGTTGCACCTCAGTACACTATGTGGGACATATTGTGTCTGCTGAAGGCGTATCCACTGATCCTGCTAAAATAGAAGCAATGGTGAATTGGCCACAACCAAACAATTGTGTCCAGTGGCATATATCACCCTAAGTTTGACTTCAAGTGAGAAAAACTATCCAGTGCACAAGTTAGAGTTTCTGGCACTTAAGTGGGCCATTGTTGACAAACTTAAAGGGATACTGTCATGGGAAAAAACATTTTTTCAAAATGAATCAGTTAATAGTACTGCTCGAGCAGAATTCTGCACTGAAATCCATTTCTCAAAAGAGCAAACAGATTTTTTTATATTCAATTTTGAAATCTGACATGGGGCTAGACACATTGTCAATTTCCCAGCTGCCCCAAGTCATGTGGCTTGTGCTCTGATAAACTTCAATCACTCTTTACTGCTGTACTGCAAGTTGGAGTGATAGCACCCCCCTCCCTTCCCCCCCCCAGCAGCCAAACAAAAGAACAATGGGAAGGTAACCAGATAGCAGCTC
Organism: Xenopus laevis; assembly: GCF_017654675.1. Classification (NCBI taxonomy): domain Eukaryota; kingdom Metazoa; phylum Chordata; class Amphibia; order Anura; family Pipidae; genus Xenopus; species Xenopus laevis. Next base: position 111,772,332 of record NC_054376.1, read on the forward strand.
CCTAACACTAGATAACAGCTGCCTGGTTGATCTAAGAACAACACTCAATAGTAAAAACCCATGTCTCACTGAGACACATTCAGTTACATTGAGAAGGAAAAACAGCAGCTTGCCAGAAAGCATTTCTCTCCTAAAGTGCAGGCACAAGTCACATGACCAGGGGCAGCTGGGAAATTGACAAAATGTCTAGCCCCATGTCAAAATTGAATATAAAAAAATCTGTTTGCTCTTTTGAGAAATGGATTTCAATGCAGAATTCTGCTGGAGTAGCACAATTAACTGATGCATTTTGAAAAAAACATGTTTTCTGATGACAGGATCCCTTTAATTGATACTACCTATATGGAGTACCATTTGAAGTTAGAACTGATAACAACCCTCTAACATATGTTCATATCACAGCCAAACTAGATGCTACAGGCCACAGATGGTTAGCAGCTGTATCTAACTATCAGTTCACACTTAAGTATAAACCAGGTCTCAAGAATGTAGGAACCAATGCCCTATCTAGAAGACCTAGCCTACCTGCTACTTCTGATAATGAAGAAGAGTGGAAAGAAATTCCAACCTCTGGATTAAATGCCTTTTGCCTAGCTTCTGCTGTAAACAGAAGGAAACTAAATTCCTCAGATTTAAGAATAGTGGATTCACTGGGTGCCAGACCTGATTGTATTCCGGATCTGTTCAGCTTCCCTGCAATGCTAGGGATTGATCAGTTTCACCCTTTGAAGAAAAAGAATTTGATCAGCAAGCTGATCCTATCATTGGGCCCCTGAGAAAAGCTGTTCTGCAAAAAGACCAGGATTACCTTAAGAAGTCTCTGCCTTCTGAGCACTAGGGAGAAGTTTCAGATAGACAATGAACTCCTATATAGATATTACTATAACATGATCATCCTGATTGACGACAATTAGTTCTCCCCAAGAAGTATAGGCACTTTATGCGCAGAAACCTGCATGACAATCATGGCCATTTAGGTATCGAGAAAACCTATGGCTTAATTCAAGATAGGTTCTACTGGCCTAAAATGAGAGAAACTGTTACTGATTATTGCAGAAGATCTCCGAGATGTTTGCAAAGAAAGACATTGCCCATAAAAGCTGCACCTCTGGAGTAACTAAAAAGTTCAGTGCCCTTAGACCTTGTCTGCATGGACTTTCCCTGCATTGTTCCTGATACTAAAGGTGTTGGAAACATTCTGGTAGTCACTCATCATTATATACCCGCTATGCTCAAGCATTTCCTACCAAGGATCAGAAAGCTGCCACTGTTGCTAAAGTCCTTTGGGAAAAGTTCTTTATCCACTATGGATTTTCCGTTTGCACTCAGATCAAGGACGTGATTTTGAGAGTAAATTGATCAAAGAGCTTCTGCAGCTACTCAATATTAGCAAAAGCAGAACTACACCATATCATCCTCAAGGAGATTTAACTGCACCTTGCAACATGCTTGGTACACTTTTCTAGAGTCGCCATGTTAGTACCATGGTTCATGTTTACAACTGCACTCGTCATGAGACTACTGGATATTCTACCTACTTTCTTACATTTGGCAGAGAAGCACGACTACCAATAGCTCTTTACTTTGGAGTATCAGTGGATAGTATGGACGGAATCAGTCACTCTCAGCATGTTGCTAAATTGAAGGAAGACTTGTCTAGAGCCTATTGCCTTGCTGAGGCTAATGCTTCCAAAACTAATCAAGGCAACCAGAGAAGATATGATGCCAAAGTACAACACAATGAACTTGTTCATGGAGATAGAGTGTTACTGAGAAACCTAGGAAACCAGGCTCAGCATAAACTAGCTGATCGATTGGCATACAGATTTTTATGTTGTAGTTGATAAACTGCCTGTTATCCCTGTCTACTGCATCAAAGGTACAAGGGGATATCTAAAAGTGTGGCACAGAAATCATCTCTTAATCATACCGCAGGTATCTGACTCAGAGACTGACAATCAAACCGACTCTACTGTTAGTGATGATCTCTCTGATGCTGAGAATTCACAAAATGACTTTGATGTTTCAGTAGATTCACCTGCAGCAATTAGTGCAGATGATGGGGAACAGCCAACAGTTGCACCTACTAACTCACATGATGACCAACCTCCATCTGCAAGAGGGACTTTGAGCCCAGCCACACCTGAGTTTGTTCCTGCTGCCCAGTCTGGACTGAATCAAATTCAAAATTCAGTTAACTCAGCCTCCGGACTGACTGCTAGGGATGTGTGGAGGGGAGGAAGGATAAGGAGGCCTCCTAGTGCCCTCATCTATGATTCTCTAGGAGTACCTAGCTATACTTCTCAACCTTTTGCTGGATATGCTTTACCTTATCAAAATGGTTTGAATTTACCTTGTGTCACTGATGTTGAAGAGAAGAGAAATGCACCACATGATGAGTAGATTATCGTCTTTGATGTCTGCTGCATACTACTAATTTTATTTCTCTTACAGCAACCATTGTGACTTGATAGATCTCAGGAGAGTTTATTAGAAGTGGGTGTTAAAACTGTTATAATAAACTGCATATTGCTTGTTTACAATGTTTGTACCCTTGATGGTCGAGAAGGGATTTTCCAGGAGAAGAATGTAGGGAAGTGTTATTTGCCCTTTCCCTAAATGCATAACCCTGTGACTCTAAATCTGGAGCCACCAAAAACATGGCTGCTGCTTGCACTGCAGTGAGACAATTTTCAGCCACAGCCTGGTCAATCAGCAAGAAGGATTTTGCTTCTGACCTTCTGACCTTCTCACTTCCCTGAAGGAAGTTTGGAGCCAAAATTAAAGTGAGGCTTAGGTTAACCAGGAAGAAGAGAAGAAGAAAGCATGGTCTCTGCACAGAACTACTGCACAGTGTGGCCCTGGATATTCCTGCCAAGAAAGGGTTACACGTGTTTCCAGATAACAAGTCCCATACCTGTAATAATAAAACAGTACCTTATACTTGATCCCAACTAAGATATAATACATCCTTTTTGGAAGCAAAACAACCAGATTGGGTTTATTTTATGTGTAGATGATCTTTTAATAAACAAGGTACAGTATATAGATCCAAATTACGGAAAGATCCATTATCTGGAAAACCCCAGGTCCCGAGCATTCTGGATAACAGATCCCATACCTTTATTTACATTTGTATGCAGAACCAACATTTTGGTCCTTATAAAGTTTTTCTGGTGATTATATATTATATAATTATAGTATAGTCTAAGTACAATTGTTATTCCAGCTGTAGTATCCCTTAGCTAGAGAAAATTTTGATTTATTCACTGGAATATGAACCATGTATTCAAAAAGTATTACATTCCACTTATTTTTCTTTATTCTGTGTTCCATAAAAGATATATGACTTGGTTCTGCTTTACTGACCCGATTCAAAATGGCATTCTGTCTCACTCTGATGGTTTCCTGAAGATGAGGATTGATTGGTGAACCTCTTGCATGCTAGATTTAAAATATTTATTTCAAGTTCAATTGTCAGGCGCTGGCCAGCTTTCATTACAAAGCCATAGAGGGAGGCAAAGCTGTCAGAAAGATATCAAGATATGGTTGTTTTTGATATTTTTATGGCCAAGAAAACATTGTGGTGACAAAAAAGTCACTGGCTTTATTCAAACAGAAAATACTGCATTAATCTAAATATCTACCCCACCTTTACGGAATACTAAAATAGCTTTGCTTTGTGATTTTTTTTATAGTTTTCTCTTTTCCTAATTCACCTTAGCATGTATTTATCTATTTGGAGTAATGAGAAAATAAAATCTGTAGCACCAGTTTTTTTAACGGCCAAAAGAAATGGTGTATTGCAGGGTTACATAAAGAAGCTAGAATAATATGCTTGAAGATTATATAACTACATTGTTAGTGAGGCTGAAAAAGACCATCAAATTCAGCTTTGTTAAACCTATTCAATTCCATTGTTGATCCAGAGGAATGCAAGTAAATTGCCTAGCAAGAAATGCATGAATGTAACTTCACAGCCTGAGTAAAAAATGTTTAATCCCAAAATTGGTAATAAATTAGCTCCCTGAAACATGAGTTTATTCCTAAACCATGATTACTTATATTATAGGTATCTGATAATTTTATGAAAGCAGCCAAATAATCTGTTACCAAATTGAAATCAATTGGCATTATATGACAAGTGGTTCTCTATCTTATATTTAATATTCTGGCAATACAGAAAAATAAATCACACAGCATGTTCTTTGAAAAATAATCAGTCAACTTTGAAACTGAAATCTGGAAGTGCCATCAAATTCTTCCATGTGTCACTTCATTATAGAATGTATTATCAAGGATTCATTTATGTACTATTTTCCACAATGATGAAAAACAGAAGAAAAGTTTGTAACTAATTAAGACACAATTGCTTCTGCTTATTCATTAAATTCTCTCCTATTGGAGGGATGTACATGTTTACATGTAATGCTGTTTTTTAAACTAGACTTTGATGAGAAAATCATTGCATGCCATAATTGTTAAATTACAGAAGTACAACGGACAGATTAAGATTTGAGTTTAACGTTTTGAGAATAAATGATTCAAAAAATAAAATACAAATGGGAATATACTTAAGAATATTCTTCGGGCCTCATTAGAAAAAGCTCAGAAGTGAAATCTGGCAAGGTTTAACCTAAGTCAATGGGAATAGTCTATCAACTTTATGTATTTTCCTGATTCATTAAAACATTTAATATTTAGCCTCAATGAGAATGAACGGAACATTTGCTAAACATGTAAAATGCTGAGAAAGAGCCTAGAACCAAGACTTGCTGCAGTGTTTTATTCCCACAACATGTTTTGGGCTATGCGTCCTTTATCAGGTGTAATTAACAATTCACAAGGTGCAAGTACTGTATATATATAGGTAGACCCAGGAAGTGACATCACCACCTCTTAATTGTGTAGCCCCAAATAAGCCCTATATTGTAGTGTGTCCCATTTTTTACTCCAAAGGATTCTCTTTGTAACCAAAATGTATTCATGTCACCTCCTCTTAACAAAGCTTGTATTACTTCTAGTACTGTCCATTTTAATTGAGATTGGTTATGATTAGCAGCATTGAAGTGCTTTGAAACACAAGTATCTGTGGCTGTCCCGAGCCACATGGGCACTTCAGTAGGTAAATCACATTACTCGTGTCACATGTGGCAAAATGTCTAATTTTAATAGGGGTACCTTGTGTGGATGTCACAGTATTTCTCCTTTAATAATAGATGGGCAGCAAATACAATTCAAGCATGCAAAAGTACCAACCTTAGGCTTTCCTAAAAATCTTTGAGTGCCCTCTTTAGTTGGGGGACACACTTGAGATTGACAAAGGGTATCTTGGAGGCTTTCACCTTTAGCATAGCATAACAATGTAGGTTAAGTCAAAACTTTCTCAAGATCCTTGTTCTTTAAAAGTATGGGCCAAAATCTGTGAACTATATGTTCAATCTATTTGCTACACTTATTTTATTGGCTCACAAGTGGCAACCTTTCTAGATCAGATTTTATCTTATGTGTAAGAAGTCTTTAAAATGCTGCTTAATAAATATACAGGTCAGTATATTCCCCTTGTAAGCAAGGAACTTTGTTGCGAAGCAAAATCTTTTTGGTTCAATAGAGGTGTTGGTGTAGAGGTGGGTAAGAAAAGGCCTGCTTTTAAGGCTTTCAAGTTAGCTGGGTCAGCCAAATCATTTATAAGTTACAAGGAGGCCAATAAATCATGCAAAGAAGCTATAAGGCAAGCTAAAATTGCTATAGAAAAGGATATTGCAGCAAGCAGTAAAAAGAAAGCAAAATTATTTTTTAAATATGTTAATTGTAAAAAAATTAAGCAAGAAGGGGTGGGACTTTTAATATCAGAGGGGGCTCAGCTGCTCGATAAAACAAAATAAAAGTGCAGATTCTGAACTCATATTTTTCGTCTGTCTACACAAATGAGGAACCAGTTAATGAAGGTTTCCTTCTTAATAATCCCAATTCTAGTAATACAACTAATGATGCATGGTTCCCACACGAGGACATTCAAAAGAGACTAGAACATGTTAAGATAAACAAAGGCCCGGGGCCAGATGGTATTCATCCCAGGGTACTTAGAGATCTTAGCTCTATGATTGCCAAACCTCTTTACTTAATTTTTCAGGATTCATTGAGGTCTGGCATAGTGCCGAGAGACTAGCTAATTGCTAATGTGGTGCCTCTATTCAAAAAAGGTTCCCGTTCTCAGCCTCAAAACTATAGGCCAGTTAGCCTGATGTCAGTGGTAGGAAAGCTTTTTGAAGGATTAATAAAGGATAAGATACTGGACTTTATAGCAAATCATAATATAATGAGTGTGTGAGTTTTATGTGTAATAGATCTTGCCAGACTATCTTAATTTCTTTTTATGAGAAGGTAAGCAGGGACCTCGATTCTGGGATGGCAGTGGATGTGATTTACTAAGACTTTGCTAAAGCATTTGATACAGTGCCACACAAACGGTTACTGGTTAAATTAAGGAATGTTGGCCTGGAACATAGTATTTGTACCTGGATAGAGAACTGCTAGAGAACTTGTTTATTAATGACCTGGAGGTGGGCATTGAAAGTACTGTTTCTATTTTTGCAGATGATACTAAATTGTGCAGAACTATAGGTTCCATGCAGGATGCTGCCACTTTACAGAGTGATTTGTCTAGGTTGGACAACTGGGCAGCAAACTGGAAAATGAGGTTCAATGTTGATAAAAGAAAGGTTATGCACTTTGGCAAAAATAATATAAAAGCAAGTTATACACTAAATGGCAGTGTGTTGGGAGTTTCCTTAAATGAGAAGGATCTACGGGTTTTTGTAGATAACAAGTTGTCTAATTTTGGGCAATGTCATTCTGTGGCTACTAAAGCAAATAAAGTTCTGTCTTGCATAAAAAAGGGCATCAACTCAAGGGATGAAAACATAATTATGCCTCTTTATAGGTCCCTGGTAAGGCCTCATCTGGAGTATGCAGTGCAGTTTTGGACTCCAGTGGGGAATATAAATGAGCTGGAGAGAGTGCAGAGACTAAGTGCAACTAAACTGGTTAGAGGGATGGAAGACTTAAATTATGAGGGTAGACTGTCAAGGTTGGGGTTGTTTTCTCTGGAAAAAGGCGCTTGCGAGGGGACATGATTACACTTTACAAGTACATTAGAGGACAATATAGACAAATAGCAGGGGACCTTTTTACCCATAAAGTGTATCACCATACCAGAGGCCACCCCTTTAGACTAGAAGAAAAGAAGCAACATAAGTGGTTCTACACAGTCAGGTCAGTGATGTTGTGATGGCTGATTCAGTTGATGCCTTTAAGAATGGCTTGAATGATTTTTTGGACAGACATAATTTCAAAGGCTATTGTGATACTAAGCTCTATAGTTAGTATAGGTATGGGTATATAGAATTTGTGTGAAAGTAGGGAGGTGTGTGTGTATGGATGCTGGGTTTTCATTTGGACTTTGTCTTTTTTCAACCCGATTTAACTATGTAACTATGTAACTAGTTGGTCCCTTGCTATCTTCCCCACCTCCTTGGCGCAAGTTCAATAGCACCTGGTTTGTACCTCCTCTTTTTAAACCTTTCTTTCAAGCTGTTACCTGCTAGGGCACAATCATTTCTTCGAGTTCAAATAAATTTGCCTTTTGGTATAGCCCTGATCTCATTAGGTGCATGACAGCTAGAGGCATGTAGAATAATATTTTTGTCTGTGTTTTTATGAAACAGACCAGTACTGATGTGTCCAATTTTCAAATTAATAGTCACATCCAAAAAATGTATCATGTGGTAAATTGAATTGTAGCGTGTACTTTATTTGCAACATTTCATTAAAAGATGTTACTGCACCTTCCCATAAAACCAGTATGTTGTCCATAAATCTATAATACCCTACTATTTGTTGTATATATGGGTCAGTCAAAAATAAGCGTTTCTCCAATTTATGGACAAAAATATTGTCAATTGGCAGTTTTGAAACATTGCACCTAGCCCGGTTGTTTTTAAATGAGCATATTAGCCTCATAAAATGCTAATATAAAAGGGATCTAAAAGAGTCTAAACCCAACAATTCATTGTGTCCAGAGTGCTTTTCAGCGTACATCAAATGCATGTTTTTAGACGTTTCTGAGATATTTACAGATATTTACACTTTTGTCTAATACCAGGCTTCTAAATTAGCAGCTACCCAGTTAACCCTCTATAAAAAAATAAGAGCGCTAGTGGGCTAAAAGCCTGCTGCTCAGAGAACCAATGTAAGTGAATTTATATGAATTCATTTTTTAACAGAGCAATAAAATTTATTTTTTTAGTTTACAAATTGAGGTGTTTTTCAGATCTCGTTGATGCCCAAATCCGTCAGCCCCTAGTTAGTTGACATATCACTAATTTGTATTAGGCAAACTGCAAAATAATTTGTAATGCATATAGCTTTCTATCTTTTTTCATTATTACAAATGTATCTTTTATCACAAGCTACATGGACAGTGTGATCTTGATGTCTGTTTATCACACTTGGCCACATAACCAGTTAAACGAAAAAGACTTTTTCAGTTACCAATACAACAGCACAGCAGCCTACTGGTATCAAGCAGTTACGTGCTTTCATTATATTATAAAATGATTAAGCTACTTGCTTATTAGTTGCCAAGTGTTAGCACAAGAAATTATATTTTTACTCTAATTATTACAGAGCCATCACTTTCAACGGATCCAAGCTTTTTCTTAAATAAGCTTGTAGTAAAAAAATGCATAAACGTGGAAAAATTTGTTGTTATTTTATGCAAGCAGGTTTTTTCACTTTAAAAATGGATCAATTCAACCCTCCACTTTGCTAAGAAATTTGTGAAACCCACAGAATTTTTTATACAAAACTGCAAAATTTAGCTGGGAGTCACTGGGAAGGCAAAATTGCATTTTTCCTGGGCAAAACAGAATACATGGTGAAATTCAAGCACAGATTTGGAAAAGTTGTAACCACTGTTGGACCCATAAATTGTGTCAGAAAACAGTACCGGGTAAAAAAAAGTTTACTCATCCCTACTCAGTCATTCTCTGAGCATTTTTACAATTTACTAATTTTAGTTGACTCAGAGATACAGGCAGTTTTCTGCTACTACTGGGACTGTGGGCAGGCATGTGTGGTTTCTTTAATGAATACATTAAGGGGTTATTTACTAAGGTATATTGAGAAAAATTCAGGGTTTTTTAAAGTTAGCGATAAATTCGGACTTTTTTACTGGTTTTCACGAAAAAAATCATGAACATTGGAGGTTGACGCCAAAAACATTTGTATCTTCAGTAAAGACATCGGAATTTATCAATTTCAATTCGGACGTTGAAGTAAAATAAAAACCACGGTAGGACCATTGACTCCTATGATTTGTTTTCCAAATTTAAATTAGCCTTTCCTTTACACACTGAAACAGGTTTTTTTAATTTTAGACAAGATTATTTAAAGAGATATTGACGCTCAAATGTCCAAATGCACTTTTCAAAGGAGAAGTGAGGCTAATATATGAGATCTCACTTTTTAAAGGGGAAGTAAGGCTAATATATAAGAACACACTTTTTAAAGGGGGAGTGAGGCTAATATATGATATCTCACTTTTTAAAGGGAAGTAAGGCTAATATATGAGATCTCACTTTTTAAAGGGGAAGTAAGGCTAATATATGAGAACCCACTTTTTAAAGGGGAAGTGAGGCTAATATATGAGAACACACTTTTTAAAGGGGAAGTAAGGCTAATATGAAATCTCACTTTTTATAGGGGAAGTGAGGCTAATATATGAGAGCACACTTTTTAAAGGGGAAGTGAATCTAATATATGAGATCTCACTTTTTAAAGGGGAAATAAGGCTAATACATGAGATCTCACTTTTTAAAGGGGAAGTAGGGCAAATATATGAGATCTCACTTTTTAAAGGGGAAGTAAGGCTAATATATGATATCTAACTTTTTAAAGGGGAAGTGAAGCTAATATATGAGAACACACTTTTTAAAGGGGAAGTAAGGCTAATATGAAATCTCACTTTTTATAGGAGAAGTAAGGCAAATATATGAGAACACACTTTTTAAAGGGGGGAGTGAGGCTAATATATGAGAACACAAGTTTTAAAGGGGAAGTAAGGCTAATATGAGATCTCACTTTTTAAAGGGTATGTGAGGCTTGCCCTGCATGTGTGAAATTCCATAGCCTATGTATTTACCAATGATTGTCTACTTATTGACTGAAGCAATATCTTTTACCAAGATCTTTTAAACATTCTTGCCTTTCACAAAGAATAAGCTTGAAAAAATTATCATCATTACCCAAAATAAATAAAACATGAAACATTTTCAAGTGTAAGTATTTTATGAAATATATTAAGAAATATTCAAAAACATCCAACAAGATTTATTTCTGACAAAGGTATATTTTAAGAAAAAATGTATAAAAGAATTGCACAAGAAATAGAAATAGGTACCCTAGTCATAGGGCACATCATAAACCTGGTCTGAGCTTTCATTACATCCTCTAATGGGCCGCGTTGACCACTAAAGGTCATTGCTTTAGAAAAGGTTACTCAGTTGCCGGCAAACACTTTTATTTCATGGTAACAAGGCATGGCTCAGTTTGAACATACACAGTATGTAAAAATATAAAACAACAATACTTAACATTAAGGACATTTGTAAACATATTAGGTCAGTGCTAGGCTGCAGACTTAGGCCCCGGAGGACTATGATTGGTTTAAGTGCATAGTAATACAACAGTCAGTTGCCCTTTAAGGCTTGGACTTTCAGTTTGGATAGCAAAGGAGAAGGAAGACATTCTGGAGTGGCTCACTAAAATTTCTAAGACCAGCAGAAGGAGGAGGAGGCATTTACCCATAGGCCCTTTTGCTCAGTGCTAAGCTGTAGACTTATGCCCTGGAAGACCATCATTGGTTAAAGTGCATAATATTGTTCAAAAGATGTTATTTAAAACCACATATATGTTTCCTCTGCACATTACATTGTAAAACAGAGGAAAAGGAGTTAAAGTTGATGACCCTTTAAGTGCATCATAGCACAATGAGTGAGGAGCCAAGTTTCTTTTGCATGACTGTACACACAAAGGTGCATTTTAACACAAAACTTGCCCTTAAGTGCACTTAATACAATAGGCAGATATTTCAAAAGCAAACTGCAGCTCAGAAATTGTGTTTGCAATTTGCAAACAGCACAAGATCAGGCATATAACATTCAGACCATATACAGAAAGATGTTTCAGAATTGGCCAAAGAAACAGAATTTGGCATGTTGAAAATATGGATGAAACATTTGCTTCTCTTGTGCATGTATGTTCAAGGAGGCCAACACACAGGTCTAGGCAAATTAGTAATCAGCCAAACATACTATAATGTCTAAGAGCAATAAGATGTTATAAGTATTTCCCAGATGTTATTGGGAAAGGGCGCCACAAGATTTTAGTATGGCGCCCCTGAGTGAGGAGAATGCAGTAGTTATGGATAAGGATTTGAAAAACAATGGGACCTTTTGGTTGGTGCTCATTGCTATTGGATCATGTAGCGGATCGTGTCCTGAAGAGATGCATCAATTCAGTTTGTGATCACAGAGGGACTGGGTGAAGAGGTATAGTCCACTTGAGTTTGGAAAGCGACAGTAGGGACCCAGATAGGATACCTACTCAGCCTTTTTAGTGGGCCCACAGACAGGGTCAGACCCCCTTCCACACCCCTTTGCCCTAGCTGGTTGGGCAGCATGTGGGGGTGGTGGTACAGGTGCAGAAGAGGGCCCAGGGTTTGACACCTTGTCAGATCCGGCAGAGGCAGTCGTATGCAGTGTGTGCCCCAGGACTGCCATAAGAGCATTTGTGCGCCGGTCCTCACTTGCCTGACATTCGCGATGTTGGTGCTCTTTTCAGCCTACTCTTGCACAGCTCACCAATGAGGTCTTGCCTCAACGCAGCCAATTCCCGCCTCAGGTCAACTAGATGGCCATCAACTCAGGCCATCCAGCTCCTTTGGCGGAAATATTGGCTGTGTTGCTGCATAATTGTAGGCTGGAGTGTGTCAGGCAAGCTCATGGAGGCCCATACAGTCCGAAGTGGTCCCTCCACATATGATGCTTCCAGCCCTTGGCATTCATCCTGGCCAATTACCGCGGCAGCAGCAATTGTGGCAGCAGCATCTACAGAAAAAAAACTTTCATTTAAACTCAAGTTGAACTCCAAATTTTTCAGAAACAAAGTGATTCCGTCTTCTTCTTTCTTCGAATTTCCCGTGGCAAAAGCATGCGCATTAGAACGAAACAGGCAACTTTTTAGCTAAAGTTCGGCTAGAAGAAGATGGAAGAGGATCGCTCTGTGGTGCTCACTGGTATAACCCTGGGCTGGTGCAGTTTTCTGCTCATAGGAGCACTGGCCTGGGGTTTCAGGTAATTAGATACAATCACTTGGGGGTACCTAACATTTGGCACCACCAAGTGCTGCAAGCCTTTCCTTCTCCTTTAAACAGTGTTTCAAGCACTAGTGCTCCATTTGTGTTTATGAAATGAGCTTCTGCAGCAAGTCCAGACAGTTATAGGTTAATTCTTGCAATTTCCAGAGAAACTTGGCGCAGTAGTAATGCACAAATCTGACCTGTTTTGCTTTTGGCAAATATTTGAAAAATGGGGATAAATTCAACAAATGCATTGAAGCATATGGCCAACTAAGATTTTTAGATACATGACAATCTTTTTCACTCATTGGAGTCTGTGGGGTGTTTATTTCCTGCAAAACAATGGACTCGTAACTAGTCCTAAGGATTAATGTCACTTAAACGAGAAACAAACCCTTTACCAAAAAAAACCCCTACCCCACATAAATTCTAGGACTTAGGACCACGTTGAGTAAGTTTACATAAATGTGGGTTTAGATCCCCTATAATTAGTCTCATTAATGAAATATCAGTTTAAAAAAACTTCACTGATATTTCTAGAAGACAACTTCTTTTTTAACCAGCAGAATAAAAGTTATATGGCAAAATACAATTCGCTGTTTAATTTCTTATCCTAAATTTTGAAGCAAGCATCAGGAGTATTTCATGAACAGCAGTCATATTAGCTGTTTTGCCTGCAATTCCAAAAGACCCACAAGAGACATTTTACATTAAAAATGATGAAATTGCAGCTCTCATCTTAACTATTTTATAGTTTTAGAAAGAACGTCTGGTAGCTGTGGGGATAAAATGTTATCTTTAGGTTAAATTACTGTATGGCAACGTAAGATACCAATTTCAGTTTAATAGACTTAAACTTCTCGATGTTTCACTAAATACAACTTCTCTATTTATCTTGAACAGCTACATTTATTATATATTCCAAAACAAAACTCCATTATTTGGTTTGGGTGGAAGTGAATTTGAGGGAATTTTCAAAGTAAAAAAATTCAAAATTTGAAGTAATATTTTGGATACTTTGACCATCGACTACGATTCGAAGTAAAAATTGTTCAAATATTCGACCATTCGATAATCGAAGTACTGTCTCTTTAAATAAACTTCGACTTTAATACTTCGCAAAATGAAACCTGCGGAAGTGCTATGTTAGCCTATGGGGACCTTCTACAGCAGTTTTCTAAGTCTTTAGAGGTCAAAGGAAAATCCTTCGATCGATCGCTGAAATCGTTCGGATCGTTCGATTCGAACAATTTAATCGTACGATCAAACGATTTTACTTCAATCGTTCAATTGCCAAATTTGGTAAAAAAATCCTTTGACTTCGATATTTGAAGACAAAGTATTTTAATTCGATGGTCGAATTTCGAAGTATTTTTTACTTCGAAATTCGACCCTTGATAAATCTGCCCCTTAATGTTGCTTAAAACAGGCACTGCTTACAACTTAAATTCATAAAGGTATACTAATGTAATGTAAAGTTGAATTTTGGTGGTGTATCTTAGTGTAAAATTTTGGTTAAGTGAAGTATTTACTTAAAAAAAGCTGTCATTAAGTTACACCCATTTTACATATTTTTTTTATACCTAAATGTCTTTAATTCCTGAACTTGTCCCTTAAGTTTCTTGAGTTATAGGTGTGTAGTGGTATAAAATAATAGTGCCAAATTTCGGTGTCAAACATTTTGGTGTCAAATGTATTCACGAATGGCTGTAATACACATGTTTTTCCCTAAATACAAACATATTTGACTGCTGTGCCTTTTCTTTTTCCTTTTCTTTCTCACGAATTCGCATTGAGCGTAATTATTCACAAATAGTTTGCAAATGAGATGGGTGTTTGCGTGAGCATACCCTCTGTGCGAGCTTGTTGAAATTGACGGTAATCTAAATTCACAACTGTTTTTTGTGAATATTTTTTCCGCCACCAAAATCGGGGAATAACTCGATCATTGGCAATTTACAATTATGCAATGCTGCAAAAACTCTTAAGGACATGCACAGTTATGTTTGCACATTAAAGAAATTGTTCAGTATAACAATAAAACTGGGTAAATACATAGGCTTTGCAAAATGTTTACAGTATAGTTAGCCAAAAATGTAATGTATAAAGGCTGGAGTGACTGGATGTCTAATATAATACCCAGAACACTAACTGTTTTGCAGTTCGCTTGGTTTCCACTGATTGGTTACCAGGCAGTAACTAATCGGTGACTTGAGGCGAGGGGGGCACATGGGTCAATACTGTTTGCTTTTGAACTCACTGAACAGTTATGTCTGATCACAATATGCTCACATTTCAACTCTCACTAACTCCCTCCTCACCCCCTGCTATTCCCCAAACACGTATTTACCGTGACTTGCAAGCTGTAGACGTGTCACATCTCTCTTCTTCCTTTGACTCTCTTCACTCTAATATCTCAGCCATCTCATGTCCTAATGTGGCTACCTCTGTCTACTATAGTACTCTCACCACTGCCCTAAATGAGCTTGCTCCTATAAAAACTAAACGTTCTCGACCCAAACCACTTCAACCTTGGCATACTGCTCATACAAAAGCGCTCCAAAGACACTCACGTGCACTTGAGCGTCGCTGGCGCAAATCCCGTTCAGAATCAGAATCAGAGCTACAAATCCGCCCTGCGCTCCTTTAACACCAGCCTCTTCCAAGCCAAACAAACATACTTTACTTCACTCATCAACTCCCTTTCTAAAAAACCAGCACAACTTTTCTCCACCTTTAACACTCTCCTTTCCCCTTCTCCACCCCCTCCATGCACATCTGTCTCTGCTCAAGATATTGCTGAGCACTTCAAAAACAAAATTGACACTATCAGAAGGGACATTACACTACTCAACCCCCCTAGACTTCCACCACCCTCCCTCCACACTGCCCAGTCTCTCCTGTGCTCCTTCACCCCTGTCACTGATGAGGAAGTCTCAAAGCTTCTGGCCTCTTCTCACCTTACCACCTGCCCGCTTGATCCAATTCCCTCGAAACTTCTCCGCAATACCAATCCTTGTCTAATCAAAGCCTTAACTCACCTATTTAATCTTTCACTCTCAACTGGACTGTTTCCTTCTCAACTAAAACATGCTCTTGTCACCCCCATTCTGAAAAAAACCTCTCTTGATCCCTCCAATCTTGACAACCTCCGACCTATCTCTCTGCTACCTTTCATCTCTAAACTACTTGAGCGCCTAGTCTACAACCGACTTACCTCATTCCTCTCTGACAATAACCTGCTGGACCCCCTACAATCTGGTTTTAAGCCACAACACTCCACGGAAACTGCCCTGACTCGACTAACTAATGACCTTTTAACCGCTAAAGCCAACAATCATTTCTCACTACTAATACTGCTTGACCTCTCAGCCGCATTTGACACTGTAGATCACCCTCTCCTCCTCCAGTCCCTCCAGTCACTTGGCCTTCGTGACACAGCCCTGTCCTGGTTCTCTTCTTACATCACCAATCGTTCCTTCAGTGTCTCCTACAATGGAGTATCATCTTCTCCCCTACCTCTTTCTGTTGGAGTTCCTCAAGGCTCTGTCCTGGGACCATTACTATTCTCCCTCTATACTTCCTCCCTTGGCAAATTAATAAATTCGTATGGTTTCCACTACCACCTCTATGCTGACGATACTCAGATCTATCTCTCATCTCCTGATCTCAACCCAGAACTCCTAACTCGCGTCTCCTCCTGCCTGTCCGCTATCTCTACCTGGATGTCGCAACGCTACCTTAAATTAAACCTCTCTAAAACTGAAATGGTTCTCTTTCCTCCAAGAAACACCAGTAGCATCCCCGAAGTATCCATCATAGTTAACAATTCCACCATCACCCCCTCTCCCCAGGCTCGGTGCCTTGGGGTTATCCTAGATTCTGCCCTGTCATTCACTCCTCATATCCAGTCACTTATTAAATCATGTCACTTCCACCTAAGGAACATATCCAAAATACGATCATTTATCACCCAAGACACTGCCAAAATTCTTATTCACTCTCTCATCATATCGCGTCTAGACTACTGTAACTCTCTTTTAATTGGCCTCCCCCTCCAGAGACTGTCACCTCTCCAGTCCATAATGAACACTGCTGAGAGGCTCATACACCTCAGCAACCGCTCATCCTCTGCCTCGCCATTCTGTCAATCCCTGCACTGGCTTCCGTTACCTTTCAGAATCAAATTCAAATTAATGACACTGACTTTCAAAGCACTTCACAACTCTGCTCCACCCTACATCTCTGAACTCATCTCTATATACTCACCCACTCGCTTACTACGCTCCTCTACTGACCTGCTACTCAACTCTTCTCTCATTACCTCCTCACATGCTCGCATTCAAGACTTTGGAAGGGCTGCACCCCTCCTCTGGAACGCTCTCCCACGATCTCTCCGACTTTCTCCCAACCTTTCTGCTTTCAAAAAATCTCTGAAAACGCACTTCTTTCGAGAAGCCTACCCTCACTCTGCTTAACTACCAAACGCAACACCACATACAACACCACATTTCTCACCCACTTACTTCGATCTTGCCCCACACCTTGTGTATTACTCCCTTCCCTTTAGACTGTATGCCTATGCATAGGGCCTTCCTCACCTCTTTGTACCTGTATTGATTGTGATGTTTGTTACTCCATATATTCTATGTATGTAATTCATGTGATGTAGTTGTATAATCACAGTTACTTTACAGTGCTACGCAATATGTTGGCGCTATATAAATACATGTTAATAATAATAATAATAATAATAATAATGGGTGAATCTGTGTTGAAATTTGCGAAACAGTGAAAAATTCATGAAATGTCAAAAAATTCACGAAACGTGTCGGCATCTCATTTTTTACACCGGTGTCCATTTTTTGACACCAGCGTCCAATTTTCGTGGCGGCTTCACAAATTTATTAGCTGGCGAATTCACGGGAATTTGCCGCAAATTTGCGCATGTCGAATAAATTCACCATAACTAATTATGTCCCATGTGGCCCCCTTTAAAGTTGCTAAGAGTTAGAGAGCTGCAGTTGTGTTCTGTTATGTTAGACATCCCGCCACTCCAAATTACATTTATTTATAGATTTGCTATCTGTAGTAAAAATATTTTTTATTTTGCACTACCTATCTATTTACCTTTATTTTTACACTGAACTGTTCCTTTAAATACGCCATTCTTAAATTCTTTACAAACACAGCTTTAAAAATATGAACATGCCAATGGGAAGCTGCAATGAAGTGGCCAGGTAGAGCTACGAAATGTATTAATCATATTGAAAGTAGTAGGAAAATTTTGTTGAGATGGTATCTAACCCCAATGCAACTGGCAAAAATTGGTGATGTAAACTCTAGCCTGTGGTGCAGGAAGTGTGGCCAAAAAGCTGATACCATGCATATGTGGTGGACGTGTAGAAAAATAGAATAAAGTCAGTCAATATTTCCACAAATGGATAAACTCAGTCCAGATTTGGCGCTCCTTAACTTAAATATGGAATCCCTGCCGTATGGTAGTAACGTGGTAGTTTCTCACATCTTAACAGCCGCAAGATATACAATAGCCAAGAATTGGAAAGGAGTGCAAGATCCACAGCTCCAGGAGGTTATAAATAGAGTTGATAATCAAGCGTGGATGGAAAATATGTATCAAAAGAATTTGGGAAACTCTGAAAAAGTGCATAACCATTGGAAATATTGGTTGAATAGGATACGTGATAATTCTGATGACAATGTTCAGTTAGCTGATGCTATAGTATAGCAATTAGACTGTAAGAATTAACTTTGGGATTGTGTGAAACCATGAAAGTTATTATAAACATTTGTACATTGTATCCAATATCTATACATGTACCTTGTAATTTTTCTTTCTGTTTCTGTTAAAACCAATAAAAAATTACTGAACATGCACAGTCACTAAATAACCATATGACTGTGAATCCAATATACATGGATTAAAGAAAATAAATTATGTTTAAAATGTATTTGTCGTCATTGCTATTGAAATCAGGGTCTGTCTGTCTCTTACTATTCCCTCTGTTGCTTGTTTTGACATCTCATACCATTGCATGTTTTAAGATTAACATATCAGAGAAGAAGTAGAATAACATAAGTTTGCAAAACATAGTACAAACCCTAGTGGCTGTGATTTCTTCTACAATTAGGAAAGCAGTGTATATAATAGCCAAGGGCAGGCAGATATGGATTAAAGTAGCAATTGCATTTTAAATAGCTTTGTGGGAACTAAAAAAAGATGGTTTATGAATAGGTCTATTATATATTATATATACATATATTCTGCAATGAAATCAAAGGTTATAGATATTTTTTAAATTGGGATATTTATCAAGGTCCGAATTTATCTCAGTATTTCTAATATCAAATTTCGAGCAACTCCAAATTCCCGAATGGAGTCGGGCAAACTTCGGAGCTTTCCCAAAAACTCCGAAATGTTTGTAGTTTTCAAAAAAAAAGATGATATTTGAATTTCTGAGATTTTTTGCACCGAAACCCTGAAATCATTGGATATCGGTACAGACATCAGCACAGACACTGGGACCTTCCCTATTGAATTATACAGGTCCTTAAGAGCTTTTAGATGCCAGGGTTCCAGATTCTGAGTTTTTAGACCATCAGACTTTAATAAATCTCGAAGAATTTGTAGTTTATTTTTTCTCCAAAAACTACAAATTATTTGAGTTTCGGATATTCGGACCTTGATAAATAACCCCTGTGATGTGTTCCAAATACAGGTATAGGATCCCTTATCCGGAAACCCGATATCCAGAAAGCTCCGAATTACGGAATGGCATGTCTCCCATAGACTCCATTTTATCCAAATAATCCAAATTTTTAAAAATGATTTCCTTTTTTCTCTGTAATAATAAAACAGTAGCTTGTACTTGATCCCAACTAAGATATAATTAATCCTTATTGGAAGCAAAACCAACCTATTGGGTTAATTTAATGTTTGAATGCATTTCTAGTAGACTTAAGGCATGAAGATCCAAATTACGGAAAGATCCGTTATCCGGAAAACCCCAGGTCCCGTGCATTCTGGATAACAGGTCCCATACCTGTAGCAGGTTTTATTTTATATGGTGCACAAGGAAAACTAATCATTTTAATCGGGTAAAAAAAATGTTGCAGTGAGTTTCAGGCCAACTAAAATGTTGCATTAGCATATTACAATTGGTACAAAGTTTTTCCTTGCCTTACTTTACTTGCATTGAATTCTAGGGAGTTAAACTACATTAAATCCTTACCTCTGATAGGTTTTCAATGCATTTGCTGACTTGTCTTTGTCTTGCACAATGCAAACTGCCTTCCTAGCATCAGTGATGAAAGGGAGGCAACTCCCAGAACACCAATCCAATGTCCCCAACTTGAGCACATGCCCCTTGCAAGTTCCTTATTAATTTTGCAGAATGGAAGACAGTTCCAATGTCCCTGATTATTGGCAGAAGTGACTTAATTAAAGGAGAATGAAAGCCATCCAGACTATATACTCACTACATATAGTGGTGCTCTGCAACTCTCTGAAAATGCCAGATTATTTTTAGTAAGTATTTGTTCATTAGCCAAAAATTGCCACCTGAAATTCGTTGCATAACTAGTATACTGTGGCGCCGTGTCTGTTGGTGACGTCACTTCCCCATTGGAAGAGGATTCTACGGAGCATGTGCCATTTATTAAAATAAATCTCCCAAATTACAGCTTGGTTAATGGTTCCAAATAGCAAGTGCAGGGCTTATGATGATACCACTGCACATACTTGTACCTGGACCCAATGTTTTCTTCTGAACAACTGATGTGTGCTAATGTCAGCCTGTTCTGATTCTTACAGAGCCATATTGACATCAGTCAACTGTGAGCTTTTAATCCGCCCTATTTGCAAAGGTATTTTTTGTCCTTTAAAGATGGTATTTCAGGAAAATTGACATAGGTGTGTTTGCATGCCCTTTCAAAAACTATTATTGGTTCATAAAAAAGAGAGATGTCTAAAGGAGCTAGAGACTTCAACCTTTTTAGGGAGACAATGGCAGCTTTGACTAGACAAGACTCAAACTACAAGGTGGACCAGTAACACATGGATGCTGGGGAAATAAAGCAGAGGGGAAATATACATTTGCTTCTTAGTTTTTGTAGTACTTACATCTAGTGATGGGCGAATTTATTCACCAGGCGCGAATTCACGGCAAATTTGCGCGATTCGCCGCCAGCGAATACATTTGCTAAACGCCCGCGAAAATTCGCGTCAAAAACGTGCGCAGGCGTCAAAAACATTTCGAGAATTTTTCACTGTTTCGCGAATTTCCCTCGAAATTCGAGAATTTTTCATTGAAGCAAAACGGCACAAATTCGCCCATCACTACTTACGTCAAAATGGGACAATTACAATGGTGTTAATGTCCTTAAATATGGATAAAAAATACCATTCACATTAATGTCAAAACAAATGCAAAATGATCAGCAAGATTGGTACAAGATTGCTCAGTGTTTACAATAAACTCATATTCTTCTTGCCATGTGGCCAGTTTCCTATACCTTGAATTATTTTGAGGGTAAACCAATTATCTTATCTCTACAACACAGAGCCTATTTGCTTTTCAATCTGCCCTATTTATCCCGCTTTTAATTTAAAAGGATTTCACATTTTTATGGAAATGACCACATTTATGTGGTTCTTGTGAGAAGAAATTATACTGTCATTATCACTTGTTACTGAGCAAGAATACAAAACCTGATAAGATGTTCAAGGACCTGAACTAACACAAATAAACGTTTCCTCTTCTTTCCATTTACAATAAGCTTACTGTTTTAATCCTGATCTAATTATATAGAAGTTAATACCGGCATTACAGCTGACTTTTTAACAAAAATTGTGTGCAATTGTATTATATCTATTAATAGCTAACAATAAAAAAAAAGAATGCTGTGTTTGTATGGTTTCGGTGATAAATACAATTTGTTCAAATCTAAAATTGATTTACATTGGATTTACAGCGAACCAGCTGCGCCAGTGATGCACACTGCTGTTTTAATATATTTTTTATAAGAAGTGTTATTGTATCGTATCACCCGTTGCTGTTTTTTAGCATGAATTTTTATTACAATTTCTACACATCTTCACTACCCCCTAAAGCCTCTTGGCTGAAATAGAAGACAGATCGTGTCAGTAGGAGGGAGATATGAAATTAGAACAAGAAGTCAGAGAGTTCAGTAAATGTAGGTGGGAGATTGGAAAGCAAGTGCATTTAGGAGAGAAAGATATTCCGTTTACATGAAAACATCATCTGACATTTGGTTGAAATCCTTCTATAATCCATGTTTTTTTTTTAATCTTCATGTTTGCCTCAAAGCAGAATGTATTTAAGATAAAATGAAGGCTTAAACGAAATATGTATTGTACAAATTCTAATATAATGTCAAAGGCTGCCAAAAATGACTGAAATCATAGGAGGATAATTACAAATTCTTAACTTATAAGTTATACAGTAAGGCTATACTGTATATGTCGTTTATTTCAAATTCCTGAATACAAATTAATAGATAATACAGTTTACTGTGTATAGTAATAAATGTTTCAAGTGATGGAGCAGCTAGAGAATGATATCATGGGTTCATTTGAAGTTAGTCATCAGAAACAATATCCAATATGACCTGCTCTAACATATTGTTTATTCACAGGCATGAACGCTGATATGTAATAATTGACAATGTTTTAAACTATTGACTGCTGTTGACTATATTGACTCTGTCTCTATTGACATGTGAGATGTCATCCAACACAACATTATTGTTGACTTTAAACAACATGCAGCATTTTCACCCAGGATAAAGTGCATAGGCTTTTGTTTCTCTTTCAAAACACCCATTGCATGTATTGTTTAACTCAACAAAGCCAATCACTAATTTGTTGCCATGGGTTAACAACAAAAGAAAAAAAAAAGGTTGAACTCGATGGACATGTGTCTTTTTTTCAACCTTACTTACTATGTTACTATGTTAATGTCCAGGTGTGAATTCTTCCAGTGTTAGTAAATGAGGTCCACTAATTGTTGGACAAATACATGTAAAACAAAAACAAATCAGATATGATCTAAAGAGATAAAGCATTTTGTATAACAGCACATTGGACCCTAATTTTTTAAAGGGCATGTCAACCAAAAAAATAATCTTTGCCTAATAAAAGAAAACATAATTCTAAGCTATTTTCTATGGTTTTTGTGTTATTTATATTTGTATTGCTATTAAAAACAGTGTTTGTCTGTCCCTCTCCATACTCCATGCTCTGGTGACTCTGACTTTTGAAACAACGTAAAACAATGAATGATGGAAAGTAAAAGTTGAATGATGGAAAGTGTGAGAAAATCTTACCCTGGTGGTCTAGTGGGGGGACGGCAGGGACGCCTGCCGCCCCCTCGGCAGGGACGCCCGCCGCGTCGATCTGCTTCTCTGCAGGCACCGGTCTGTTAGGGCACGCAGTGGCGCGAAATTCAAACGATATTTAAAGGGATCTCTAGTTTAATTCTGTGCCCGTGATTGATATCCTGGTGCTTCTTGTGCTTGTGCTTGCTGATCCTGACCTTGATTTGATAACCCGTGTTTGACCCTGCTTGTATACTGACTACTCTGAACTCTGAATATTGACCCAGCCTGAACTTTCTCTTCTCTCTTGCCTGATCCCATCTGTCTGATTGATACCCGGTTTTGACCCTTGCCTGCCTGACGATTCTGATATCCGCCTGCCTCGATCCAGCCTGTCTGACCATCCGCTTGCCTTGACCTTTGTACCGTGACCTTCGGCCTAAGGACTCTGCTAAACAGCCGAGCCCCTTCGCCAGCCAGAACATCTCGCCTTGCACCCCTTGTTAAGTCCAGGTGGCACCCAAGTAAGCTGAAGCCCAGCGGTGGTCACACTACTGGTGAAGCCGAGCCGAGACCAGGGTGCTTGGCATTTGTTCTGGTATCGGGTGCCGGCCGTGACAGAAAGATCTTCATAAAAAAAAAATGATTATGGAAACATTGAGTTGAATGATTTTAACAAGTTTTATCTCCCTACTTGTTTTTTTGCTCCAGTTAAGAAGATATGATGAAAACACATGAGTGCATGTGTAAATGCACTGATATATTTATACTAAATGCATACTACATTTATATTAGTGGTAAGAAAATTGAGTGCAGAAACAATTGTCTGTGCCAAAATTTATATTGCTGTTTAATCTGTAAAGCTCAGGATTAGCTATTCTGTTTAAGATACAGTATAGTGGGTGTTGGAAAACAACAGACAGAGATTGTTCCAGTGCATGTTACTTAATGCAGGGCGGGTCTATTGTTGCTTAGCAATGTGACGTCATGTTTGACCTGTGTGTGTTTTTCTTCTTCCTCTTCCTGTGAATGCTCTCTATGAAAAGTCTCTGTTGTAGACATGTTATGCTCATAGTGTTTATGCTGAGTTCTATAACGCAACCAAGTTACTGTTCCCACAGAGGTTGGTGTGTGTCCTCACTGACAAAGTTTCATAAAATCCAGATGCTTAAGTCTAAATGACCTAAATTATACAAATATAAGTCTATGATTTGCTAAAACTGTTTAGGGTATAACTCGAACAGTGTTTTCTATATGCAACCTCACAGTAAGGCTTTCTTTTCATGACCCATCCAGGTACACAATTGTACTTCAGAGGTGTAGTAAAGGAAAAAGCCAGAGTAGATATAGCTGCAAAGTATGTTTTATTTACACAATATGTTTTGAGTGCGTAGCGCTATAGTAAATTGAGTGCACCTTACTCTACTATGGGCTTCACTCCTAGTACATATGCTCCGGAGTGAGCCTTTGCATTGAGGTGGAAGCAGGGTGTAGTGCAACTGTAACAGTAATCAGGGTGCAAAGAATTGGGCGCCAGTGGTTCTTATAACTTAACCAAATAACAGATTTATTGAGCACAGTATACAATCATCAGTGGAGTGTACATAGATCAGAACATTGCAGGTTCATACAATACATTGAATAGGCAGTACTCACAACACCTTTGGTCAGTATGATTCTCCTCAGAGATAGGAACAACAAGCCTATGGGTGGTCCAATAAAAGTTGGCAACACAGTAGTTTCAGACTGAGGCGTCCTTTACTAAAGCGCGGTAAAAATATTTGCATAAATTATAGAAAGAATATTCGCCAAATATGCTATCATCAGTTTACTAACTTGCATTGAATATTAAGTTGCAAATTATTTTACGTAAGAATATGTGATCACATGTTATCGCATCCGCGGAAAATAACGCTACGTACACATTAATAGCGGGTTTACCAAACAGCGAACTGTGTGAAAGACAAAATTTACGCAAGAATATTCGCAAAACTTTACCGCTACCTATGTAGTGGCGTAAAAGTATTTTTTCGCCAGAAAATTCTTTTCCTGTTCCTGTTGCCATTGCTGACAGGAGAAGAGAGAGATGTGACAGGAGAAGAGAGAGAAGTGACAGGTGAAGAGAGAGAAGTGACAGGAGAAGAGAGAGGTGATGTTGTGGTTTCTTCTATTGTCTGCTGCTACAGCAGCTTTTTCAGCTCAGAGGTGAATGTTTGGCAGGAGGGATGGAAGGATTTGTCAGATTTCTTTTATTTAACGCAACTGATCGCAATGATTTCAGAGCACATTGCCATTTTGTAAACTGTGGCGCTGCAAATAATTTGTCGGAAAGAAATTATCATCGGTAACGCTTTAGTAAACGGACACCTGAGTTCGAAACGTACTGGTCTGTGCAATATACCAACCACTAGGCCTGTTTGACCAGTATATAGCCAAATATTAATCTGTATTAGTATTAAATGTATGTTGACTATAGCCTGAAAAATGGCACTGGAAAAGCAATATGATGTAACCAAACAAACAAAACTGTGTGCAATTTCATTTATACACAGACGAGTACATTAATGACAATATGACTGTGTGATATCTTGTTGAATCATTTAATCTGCTACAATATATTAATGCCCTCTGGCTGATGGATCTAATTTGCCATAACCTAAGTTAATGAGCTTTTAAGAACCAAATCAATATTTTAAAAAGAAAAGTCAAAAGGATTCAGCGTTATGTCCTTCTTTCTTGATTCAGAGTCAGTCTTGATTAGTTCCACGAGTTGGACTTAATTCAATGAACTAAAAAGCAATATTCTTTTCAAGGAAGCATAATGTAAGGAAATAAAAACGGGGGTATACCCCAAGAGTTATAATTATCCATTTATTATTTAAACAGTTAAAAGAGAGTTTGTATCTGTCATTCCTGGAAGCTTTTCAGCCACTTTGAGAAAATAAGAGAGGCAACAAAAAGTCACAAAGAACCACAGTGTAACTAGTAACATATTACATTAAGGGGGTTATTTACTAAACTCTGAATGCAAAATCACGAAAAATTTGTGATTTTTTTTTAATCTGAAAATCATGAATTTTTCGGAATTTATTCAACCCTGAGGATGGAAAAGTCTGATTCTGAAAATCCGGCATCTCAGACCTGTGAAGGTTGCATATAAGTCAATGGGAGAAGTCCCAATGATTTTTTGATGTGCGCTGGGTTTGTGCAATTCTCCGAAGTTTTCTGAGTTTTCGGGTGAAAAAAAAAACGTGAAAAAGAACGTGAAAATCATGTAAAAAAATCCAAAAACATTTTTTTTCCCGCAAAGCAAATTTTCGGGAAAATGTAATAATAAATAAGCATAAAAAACCCGAGCGGATTTGATCAGAGTTTGTAGCAGAAAATATTGACAAATTCAGACTATGATAAATAACCCCCTAGATGTTCTTATACCTTTTTTATTGAATGAATTATTGCAAATATATTGTATTCATGAAGATAAAGATAAGATAAGGAATCTAAAACCTGTTTTTGGCAGCACAAGATGTTGCAGATCTTAGCCACCAGAGAAATTAAGGCTGAGAATCCACTCCTCTGTTGCTCAATGTGCCTGCACCCAGATAGAATGCAATGGCTTCAGGGTTCAGGCAGATGTGGTAGATTTTGGTGCTATAATGCAATTCTCATGTCTTTTTAGTCAACAGCTCTCAAGTTTGCAGTTTTAGCAGTCTGGTTGCTAGGGTCCAAATCAACCAAGCAACTATGCATTGATTTTAATAAGAGACTGGAATATGAATAGGAGAGGGCCTGATTAGAAAGATGAGTAATAAGAATAGATTTGTAGCCTTAGTGGGCATTTTTTATAGATGGGGTCAGTGACCCCTATTTGAAAGCTGGAAAGAGTCTGAAAAAGAAAGCAAATAATTAAAAAAGGAAACATAAAACTGAGACCACTTGAAAAGTTGCCTATAACTGGCCATTCTGGAACATACTAAAAGTTAACTTTAAGGTGAACCACCCTCTTTATGTCACTTAATGCAACTCCACAATAGTGAAACTTTGTATTAATAAGAAAAGATTTAGGTAGATATTTTCTAACCTTCTCTCAAAAAAAAAAAAAAAGTTATTTCCATAAAAATCTGATATTTGCATATCTAGATGTGTATACAATACAAACGATATTGTATATATCATACATTTAGTATTTATTTAAGTGCAGATGTACAATACATCTGCTGATACCAATTGGGTCTATCCTCGGCTACTTTAAGATTCTAAATGTTTTAATTGGATCTAGCATCTGTTGAACCTGAGGCCCTGTGCTGAGGGTGGTAGGTTTTGGGGGGCGGTCATCAGGTGCCTATAAATGTATTTTTTTTTATTTAAAAAAAAAAATCGTCAAGCCTCTTCCACGGATCTCCATAGGAAATCCGGTAAAAGAGATGAGGGTGAGGGGTAGGGGGCCGGTTGGTGGAAGTGACGTCACGTGCACACATTAACTCAGAACTCACAACACAGATGGCACAGGGGCAAGTACATGTATAAATACCCCCAGAACTCACAAACAGATGGTACAGGAGCAAGTACATACATAAATACCAGCAGAACTCACAAACAGATGGTAAAGGGGCAAGTAATTGTATGAATACCCCCAGAACTCACAAGTACAAGGCTGCAGACTGCAATAGATAGGGCTTTCCTTCCTTCGTTTTCTCCCGCGCTGCAATCTGTGCTACTGGCCAACCAGATGCTCCCTGGCTGCTCTCTCTCTCTGTCACAGCTGAAGTAATACGATCAGGCAGCACCGTGACAAGGGAGGGGGGAGCAAGAACCTAGGGAAGGAGCTAAAAGAAAACTCTGCTGCACAGAAGAAAAATCTTCGAGGGATCGCGACAGAAACCACAGTAAGCTGGGGCCAATGCACGAACAGGTGGAAACTTATGTGCACAGTCCCAGGGGGGGGGCACTGCCCCTCTTGCCCCCCTCTGTGGACACCCATGATATATATATATATATATATATATATATATATATATATATATATATATATATGGGGAAACAAGATTTGGTCAAATGAGTGGGTCTGTATAGCTATACAATTACATTTCCTGGCTACAAATATTTTTCCTAGAAACAAACCAACTGTATGTTGCCAATTTCTTCCAAACATGGCAACCAAAATTCAGACACCCATTGACTTAAATGCATTTGGAAAAAAACAGTCTCTCATATAAAAATTGTTGCTGGAGTCAAAATTATTTTGATACCCATTGACTTCAATGTGTTTTGCGAATTTTTCAGCGAATCGATAAGACACCGCTTCGCCCCTCACTAATAATAATGTCTGGGCTCTTTTAGGTAACTTATCTTCTACAAGCTGGGAATTGTCTCAAATGTCACGTTCTGCAATATACTTAAAGCTGATAACATTAACTGCCAATTTAATACATTAGTATAATCCCAAAAATTCCAGGACTCCTAAAATTTACAGCACTGATATGAAAGTACCAGTGTGTAAACGCTGTAGATTTTATGGGGGTTTTTTCAGGTTGAACTTTGTTAAAAGTGCTTCAATGTGGAAGGGATTACGTTTTTTTTTCATAGAAATGTATTCCAGCTATGGAGTAAAAAGAAACCTACATTTTCAAGAAAAAATATAAATTCAGAGTAGAGTGAGAAATGTCAACAAGGTTGTTTTGAATGAAAGTGCTTCAGCGTGGAAGGGGTTAAGTATTTATCTATTTTTTATTATGTGCTTACAAATGTATTCCAGCTATGGATAAAAAGAAACCTACACTTTCAATATTAAAGACAAAAGATAAATTCAGAGGCAAGTGAGAAATGTCAACAAGGTTGTTTTGAAAATGTTAAAATCCTTTAGTTTTCTTGAAATGTTCTTCAAGATGTGTTTTTATGAATTCTGATGTTTGGTAGCACCACACATCATTACATAATTTTTCCCTTAGCTAAAGCGCTCTAGGCACATTAACACATCTATCAATGTGATTTAATGTCAAAGCATTATGCTGTGCCATAACATTGAGCTGTCACACACATCCCGAAGTATTTCTCTATGTATTTGTCTCGTTTTTGCATTGGCTTGACCTCCCTAAAGAAGGGGTAATTATTTCTAAGACTCAAAGGCTGAGACTAACATATGTCAATTAAAATCCCTGCAATTATGTTTTCCCACAAGCAATGAAGGGGTTATTACTAATTAATTGTATTAATTGACATGATTGAACAGCAGCACAGTGTGAACTTCCTACTGCAAGCTGCTTGATTTAAGTGAAATGTATTCCTCTGTGCTCAGGTCTTAATGTTATGAGGTTAGAGTGCAATACATTTCAATCCTATAAAGTATTTTCCTTTATAAACTCTACTTCTTACACTGCACATCGTCTTTATTTAATAACTATAAGCATGCTTCGAGTCCTGCATAATTGTCTATTCATTTCCTTGGAGTCTGGTTATTGTACAATATAACATGAATACAAGCCTAATCGTACAATTAAGGACAAATGTGTTCAATCCTTATTAGATAAAGCTTTTAGAAAAGGTGAAATAGTACTTTTCAATACAAACAGTCTCTAGTTATCTAATGCTAATACATTTTCAAGTGGAGGTGCATTATTTAATCTACTTTTGGCTTTTACATAAAATTGTGCAAACTGAATTGGGGGTGGTGATTTATCAAAATTCAAGAATTCAAGTGCAATCCCCCCCCCCCGTGGTAAAACTTGATCAACTTTTCTAATTCGCTATTTTCAACGCTAGCTTATTTATGAAAATGTAACCAAAAAAATTGCACATCAGAGAGACTCTCATTGTTCAATTCTATTGTCCTAGTTTATTAAAACTCTAACAAACATCAATTCCAACAAATCCATATTTGTTCCAAAGGCAAAAAAGAGGGCCTTTCAAAGGGGGGGCTTTCTGGCCTAACTCAGGGACAAGCTAAACCCCCACCCCCAGAATGATGGGGAAAGTGCCTAGGAAGGAAGGACTGGAACTCAAGATCTCTACCCAGGACCAAAACCTTTCCAGTGTACCAGATATTGTAATTTACCTCCGGAAAGGCAAGAATCCACTAACCTCTGTACCAAATACTCATGCTGACCTTCAACAGAAATCAGAGGAGAATTCTGTCGAGAATCTCTGGCTGGCCTAAGAGAAAAACATTAAACAAATTACAATATGTAAACTCAGGAGGACGTTCTGACCAGACAGTGGGACTAATGACTTTAGATACAGAAAACTGACCAATGAATTTGGGTCCAAGCTTGGCAGAAGAAACTTCCAATGGAAAATTCTTGGAAGAAAACCAGACCCTATCACCAACCTGATACTTAGGAGACACATTATGATGCCTATCAGTGGCTCTCTTTAGGGTGGCTACTGCAGAAGATGAGTTTTGATCCTTCTGCCAAATCTTAGAAAATCTAGTGTGGCCCAGATGCCCAGCTATCTCGGGGTTAACCTGAGCTTCAGAGAAAGAGGAAAATCTGGGCTCAGTGCTGTCACTATCATTCCCTTGGAGTGTGATTGGTGTACAGATTTCTCTTGAGAATTAGAGACAAAACTCCTGGAAAGGGTATTTGCCTTAGCATTCCTTTTCCCTGGCCTATAGGTTTTGTTAGTAACACAGTCCACTTGGTGATTGTGTTTCAGTAACTTGGGGAGCCTGAATAGCAGGAAGATAACCCATCTACAGCTGTTGGAATAAGGACTTGACATGAAGCCTCACAAACAATTCCCCATTGAATTATCTTTCTAGAAACCCAATCCAAAGCAGATGAGGCTGCGCGCCATACAACACTCAACGGGGAGATAGTAAAGCCTGCTATGACACGCTTCCTCCAAACCCGCTCTGGCTGCGGAAATTCAAAAATAGGGAAAACTTGATAGTGTCAGAAGCACCAATGAAGCAGGATGCCGGGGAAACCAAGCCTGACATAAAATGTTAAATCTTTATTCATCTTCGTTAAAAACACAACATAGGAGTGCGGGCAGGGGAACCAGCTTTATGCATTTTGTGACCAAAGTCACTTCATCAGAAGCTTGCTGATGAAGTTTTACCATGTTCCCGGCCTCTTGGCACAGGTATCACGAAAATGCCCCTTATCCCCATAAAACAAGCACAACCTATTAGACTGCGTACGGCCCTTTTCTGCAGAGGAGACATGGTTAGAGCACAATTGTGATAAGAAACATTTTTTTATGAAATTAAAACAGTGGAAATAAACCATGGACAGTATGGCAGGCACATACATTCGAGGAACATAAAATTGATGTGGGAGCCTTCCCCCCCCCAAAAAAAGATAAAAAAACTCAAACTACCCAACTGATGAATAGAATTCAAAAACTTGAAATCCAACAAACTATCCTGGCTGAAGTCAGCTCTAGTAGAACTAACACAAGCACCTAAAGAACTAAGAGACACATACGCTACATGATTCTTATCTTTTGGAGTTGCCCCACTTCAACAAACTGCTGGTCTGTGGTTAAGGATGGAATTCATTACATAACAGATATTGTCTTCCAAACAACCCCCTCACAATAAACTACATAAAACATATATATCATATAAAATATAAGAAATCAATCATAACCATCCCACTTGACCCAGCCAAAGCTCACATCCCAAGATATTGGAAAACAACAATGACCCACCCCCCTAAAAAATTCAGGACTGGCTAAATAAAATTCAGGAAATCAACAGATTTAAAGAACAGAAATCACAATTTGAACAAGAAACTATTGCAAAAGTGGTTACATTGGACCAGCTTTAAAGAATCTGAATCAAAACAAAGATTAACTGAATAAAGTACTATGAATAAATAAATGTTTAGACCCAAAGCTGTCAATTGAGATACCATTATACTGGCACCACAGACCCTCAGATGGTAGCAGAGATCCCATCAGTGCTGCCTGTAGGGGCATGAGAAAAATATGAATATAAAATTATATCCCAAAAGGTGTAGTAAGGACACGTATTGATTTGCATATGATACCTTTGTACGCTGAAGTATTCTTAATGAAATATTGAATCATTAATAGGAAACAGCCTTAAGCAAAGCAAAGTTAATTTTCATAACACGATAAGAAATTAAGAAAAGTTTCAGTTCATTTTTCCCACTTAGTGGAATATAAGGTGAATGGGTTAATGTCATTTAAGAAGAATTGCAAATTTATATGTACAGACTTTTACCATTATTATCTGAACATTTGGGGACAAATATTAACTTATAGAAATGCATGCTATTCCAAAGTTGATCAAACTGTCTTCAATTAGTCTCAGCTAAGTACACATTCCAGTGATTTGTGTACTATACCTGCTCCCCAAGTTTTTTAAAATGACAGCACTGAGTTTTTAAATGCTAGATATCACCTACCACCTAGTCCAGTTTGAAATGCAGGTGAGTGAAGCTAATTGATTTCATTATATTCTGCCTGGTTCTCATGAGCTTTTTAGAACTTTTTATTGCATTTGCATTTCATTGGGTTATTTTAGATGCAGCATGCTGTATTTTCTTGCTCTTGCAAGATGCATATTCAAAAAACAAAATAGAGGATTGTGTTTTGAACTCGTTTAAAAAATGCAAATAAACACAATTTATGTGTTTTTACTCAGCATGGGTTTGTAAATGCATAGAAATTGCAGTGTATAAGAGCATTAAGAGCAAACATAATCAAGCTACTGTATATACTTGAGTATAAGCCGAGATTTTCAGCATCCAAAATGTGCTGAAAAAGTCTACCTCAGCTTATACTCGAGTCAGCGGGCAGTAGCTGAGATTGCAGTCACTTTTAATCATTCCTATACCAACAGTTCAATTGGGTAGAGACTGCAATATCACACAGCGCCCTCTGTTGGTTATATGAAAGAATAACAGTGCGCCCTCTGTTGGTTATATGAAAGAATAACAGTGACTGCAATATCACACAGCACCATCTGTTGGTTATATGAAAGAATAACAGTGACTGCAATATCACACAGCACCCTCTGTTGGTTATATGAATGAATAACAGTGCGTCCTCTGTTGGTTATATGAAAGAATAACAGTGACTGCAATATCACACAGCGCCATCTGTTGGTTATATGAAAGAATAACAGTGACTGCAATATCACACAACGCCATCTGTTGGTTATATGAAAGAATAACAGTGACTGCAATATCACACAGCGCACTCTGTTGGTTATATGAAAGAATAACAGTGCGCCCTCTGTTGGTTATATGAAAGAATAACAGTGACTGCAATATCACACAGCGCCATCTGTTGGTTATATGAAAGAATACCAGTGACTGCAATATCACACAGTGCCCTCTGTTGGTTATATGAAGGATTAACAGTGATGGCAGTATCACACAGCGCCCTCTGTTGGTTATACGAAAGATTAACAGTGATGGCAATATCACACAGCACCCTCTGCACATGGTAGTGGGATAGTGGGACAATGCACACAGTAATCCGTTTGGCAATTCTCTGTCACCATCAACTTTGCAAAGAAGTCTATTTGATCACTGGGGGGTTGCTTTGGCGGAATGTGCGCTGCTCGGAGACAGGGCTGTAGTTGTGTCTAGGCTTATACTCGAGTCAATACGTTTTCCCAGTTTTAGTAGGTAAAATTAGATACCTCGGCTTATACTCGGGTTGGCTTATACTCGAGTATATACGGTACATGGTTTGTCCAAAACAATTCACAAATGCTTTTAAAGCCAGTGTAAACTTAAAGTGTGAAATACATTTGTGCATGAATCTAGATAGTTATACACTTCCACATTTGCTTTTCTAAGAGTAGAATGTGAATCAAATGTAACTAAAATTGAAATAAAAACAAAAAAGCTAAACAAATATCAAATTAACAAAAGCCTTAATACATTTTGAACACATTCACATTAATTGTCATTCCAGAAAGCTGCAGGTTTTTTGTTTTAATTTTGTTAATAATGTCAAATATAGAAAGATACTGGCAAATGGTTTAACTGACTTGGTGTTCAGATGAATTGTGCATTCAGTCATTTTCTAGTGCAGAACAACATTTTTCTTCAATTTAACTCTAAATTTGTCTTACATAGTTACAAATATTACTATTAACAGATGAGGAGCAGGGATGGGCAAATTTTTTCACCTTGTGAAGCCTGTAGACTTGTATCGCATTGTGCATCAAAAAAAAAAAAAAAAGACGCATGACTACATTTTTTTGACGCCCATAGACTTTACTTGTCGTCTACGACATTTCGCAAAACGAAACAGGTCAAATTTGCCCATCCCTAATGAGGAGTGAGTGAGAAGCCATTTTACCTGCACAACAGAGGGAGCTTCCTTTCCACTCAGTGTTTGTATGTGGTGATAAGCAGTCAGTAACAGCTAATGCATAGGTTTATGACTTATAAGTTGAAGAAGTATAATTATGGATGATCATTTACAACATATAGTAATAAATTAAGTTGTTGCCTTCCCACTCAAAGTAGTTGTGGTCAATGTGAGTAATTGAGCCAGGAGTAGAAAAGGGGATGAGGGATGGCCCAGAATTGAGTTTCCATGAATCATAGAACTGCACCTACTTTAATTGGCAATTCATTCAATATATTGACTTCTAAAGTGTCTGCACCTCCACTTTTCCATTACTTAGCACATGCAAGTTACACACTGAATGGCAGTGTGCTGGGAGTTTCCTTAAAGGGGCTATTCATCTTTGAGATAGCTTTTAGTATGATGTAGAGTGTGATATTCTGAGACAATTTGCAATCGGTTTTCATTTTTTATTTAAAGTTTTTGAGTTATTTAGCTTTTTAGTCAGCAGCTCTTCAATTTGTATTAAACGATCTGGTAGCTAGGGTCCAAATTACCCTAGCAACCATGCATTGATTTGAATAAGAGACTGGGATATGAATAGGAGAGGGCCTGAATAAACAGAGTAATAAAAAATAGAAATAACAATACATTGTAGCCTTACACAGCATTTGCTTTTTAGAAGGGCTCTGCTACAAAGAGTCAGAAGAAAAAGGCAAATAACTGTAAAGCTACAAAAAATCAAAAATCAAAACTGGCTTAAAATTAGGCATTCTATAAGATACTAAAGTTACCTTAAAGGTGAACCACCCCTTTAACTGAGAAGGATCTAGGGGTTTTTGTGGATAAAAAGTTGTCTAGTTGTCAGTGTCATTCTGAGGCCACTAAAGAATATAAAGTTCTGTTTTTCATAAAAAAGGGCATAAAGTCAAGGGATGAAAACATAATTTTGCCTCTTTATAGATCCCTGGTAAGGCCTCACACAGTTTTGGGCTCCTATGCTTAATAGGGATATAAATGAGCTGGAGAGAGTGCAGAGACTAAGTGCAACTAAACTGGTTAGAGGGATGAAATTATGAGGGTAGACTGTCAGAGTTGAGGTTGTTTTCTCTGGAAAAAATGTGCTTGCGAGGGGACATGATTACACTTTACAAGTATATTAGAGGACATTATAGACAAATACAGTAGCAGGGGACCTTTTAACCGATAAAGAGAAACACCGGACCAGAGGCCGTCCCTCCAAACTAGAAGAAAAGAACTTTCATTTGAAGCAACGTAGGTGGTTCTTCACAGTCAGGACAGTGAGGTTGTGGAATGCACTGCCGGGTGATGCTGTGATGGCTGATTCTGTTAATGCTTTTAAGAGTTTGGTTTGGATGATTTCTTTGACAAGCCTAATATCGTAAGCTGTTGCAATACAATTTACAATTAGTATAGATATTGGTATGTGCAGTTTATGTGTATATATGGACAATAGGATTCATTTGGAGTGGTTGAAATTAATGAACTTTGATCTTTTTCAACCCAACCTAACTATGTAACTATATAACTAAACAAGTCTAAGCGGCTCATTTACTAACTGTCAAATTGTGATTTCCCCCCCCACCAATCTCGAAATATTTGTGTTTTTCCTGTATTTCTTAAAAGCTCATCATTAACATGATATGGTTACTAAAACAAACTGGTTTATTTGCACCAAACAACAGCAATATAAACCTGTCACCCTGATTCCGACAGAGAGAGGGAATGTCGTAGAAGTAGAGTTAGAGAAGGCAATTTCTGTCTATACTGTAAGTCTATTTCCTCATTCCTGTCTAATTGGTCAGTTTTAAAAACCAAGATGATTTCCAGGCAAAAACATTCCTATAGACAGAGTTAAAAACAAGAGACTGCCTCTATAATAACAAGAGACAAAAAGACATGCAAATGCTCACCGACATTCATTGAGGTCCATGTTCATCATCGGTTCTTTCCAATTTTATCAAGCTGCATCCAATCTGTAACAAGAATCTTGTTCACTTCATCCCAGAATACAGCATGGTCTTTTTTTTATTACTGTCACAATAATCAGCATTTACTTTATCATAAAGTCCAGCTCTGTCGTTCATGTCATTAATCTTCTTCTCTGTGTGTGTATGTGTGTGTGTATAAACTTTGAGGCACTCATTTTGCTCAACCTGTAAGCTTTCTCTCCTGGAAACTATTAATTGCATCATATCTGAATCCTCAAAAACAAAACAAAAAATACTTAAAAAACATATGCAGAATTTTTTTAAAAAAAAATCATAAATAAAAAGCAAACAGAAATATAAGGAACTCAGAATAGAAGTGTGGGGGATCAGAGAAATCCTTCTCCTGCTTTCCTGTCTGTGACATCATCCAGTTCAGTTACAGGCTGGAGAGCCATCTGATTGGTTGAGATTTATCCTGCTGCAGAGCTGCCTGTAATCTCTAGTGTGACTGCCTCTGAGAGCAGCCCTGGTGAGTGAGCCACCCAAGGGAGGATACTTGCAAGGATACAAGCATGGGGCCCCAACTTGAAGACAAGTCTTGTGCATTTACCTGCAACATGGGAGCAGCTGCTAAGTTCCAAAGGGAGAGGTACTTTTGGTAAAGGTAGCGCTAACTGGGGTATACGAGCTCTGGGGAAGGGACATTCTATTTGAACTGAATTGTGTGGTTATTAACCCCTTCCAGATGATTGGGACTTTGAAAATAAAAAGGACTGTGTTGGAGAAACAGTACGGTACCTAATAGTGAGTTAGGTAGTGTCCCACATGTCCCCAGTGCAGGAGTGTATTGTGTATTAGATTGCCCAAGTTCACTGTTGTGTTTATATAAAGTTTATATCTGTTTCATTTGCAAACTGTGTGTTTTATTTGTCCTACTGGAAGTTCCCTGAGGTGTGCTCCTCAGTGTTCCCTAGGTGGAGGCACTGCATATCTCAGCTCCCAGTACTATTTATATGCAAAAGGGACTCAGGGCCCCTGGATTGCCAAGGGTTAATTGCAATTTAAAGAGACAGTAACCAAAAGTGGGTTACAAAAGGATAACAGTTTTGTAAAAAATCACAATCACCATTAAAAAAAATTGAATTGGATTAAAAAAAAAAATAACAACAAATAAAAATTCCAGCACAAGTATTTCTGCATCCTCTCTGCCCCAGGTTTATGGCTTTGGCATACTAGTGTTGGCGTGCCACCTTTCCCTGCCTCAGAAACTAGACAGAGGTGGTGAGTGATATGGGGAACAGAAGGGTGACATCATGAGGTTGGCGTTCCATTCTGTGCATGCCACCACTGCAATGGGACTGGGAGACCAGTTAGTGCTTCAGTAAGGCACCTTACAATAGGTTAGTGATAAAGCAAGAGAAAGGTTGGCTTTGATGGACAGTTTTCTTTTTCTCAGCCTGGATGTGTTGTCAAATGTGCCCCTATCTCTGTTCCTGGTATAAAAATGCAGAGTTACCCAGTGAGGTTGACAGGTGCCATCGTGAGACACTTCAAATCCTCTTCTATCAGATTGGCAATGCAGAGCAGAAGAGCATGTACAGATGAAGCCAATCCCATCCCTATCTTCAGTTGTGCATGTTCCTGCTTCCAAGTTTGACAAAAGATAATCCAAATCAGTGGAAGATGGTATCTGTCAACCCTGCTCTGCAACACTGCATTTTTATACCCACTACACATAAAGGCTGGGACACACTGGGCGATTTGGGGAGATGTAGTCGCCTGGCGACTAATCGCCGCGACTTTCCACGACCAATCTTCCCCGAATGCCTCCCCTCGCTCTGCGCCTGGCTAAAATGAAAAATCGCCTGCGCTAATCACATGCGGCGATTCGTTTTCCGAAGTCGCCCGAAGTTTCCTCGTGAGGCAACTTCGGAAAACGAATCGCCGTGTGTGATTAGCGCCGGCGACTTTTCATTTTATCCAGGCGCAGAGTGAGGGGAGGCATTCGGGGAGAAAAATCGCTGCGTTTAGTCGCCAGGCGACTAAATCTCCCCAAATCGCCCAGTGTGTCCCAGCCCTAAAAGCACACTTTTGACTGGGAATCAGGGAATCTTTCGTGTAAGCTATAATATTTTATTGATTTCACCTGTTCAAAGGGTAATATAACAAATACATATTTTCTAAAAATAAACATCATAAGCATAAGCATAATAAGCATCAACTATAGCTTAAAGGCTAGTTCATAAAAAATGCAGATCAGTAATCACCATCACCAGAGATGAGCAAACTGAATTACAGCAATACTTAGTTACACTATGGGGCAGATTTATTAAGGGTCAAAGTGAAAATTCTAATTGTGAATTATCGAGTTTTAATTTGAATTTCGAGACTTATCATACTCTGGCCCTCTGACCCTCAAACTCAAATTTGACTATTCGCCACCTAAAACCTGCTGAATTACTGTATATGTCAATGGGAGAGGTCCAGGGATCAATTTGGTGATGTTTGCAGCCTTTCTTACACTTTAAATTTGAATCACATTTTTATAATTCAAATCAAATTTGATTTGAGTGTTTGGGTCCTTTAAATTTGTCCAGGTTGAAAAAATGTGGTTTATTAATAAATTTCGAATGGCCAAATTTCAAATTTATGGGAGTTTATGGGAGTTTTAAAAAACTCACATGAATTTGAAATTTGACCCTTGATAAATATGCCTCCCCGTAGTTAGTAAATCAATATTTACTACATTTCTCATATACCAAACTGTTCTTCGTTCTCATTTGACATAGTCCAGTGCTATACATGAATAACAGCTCAATCCACTTAATGAACTGAAGTACATTTTTAAATATTCACAAATTTTTACTAGCACCTGCATACACACATGGAATATATCATACGTTAATTGGATTATGCACAATCAATTCTTCTTATTATTATTATTATTAACATGTATTTATATAGCGCCAACATATTGCATAGCACTGTAAAGCAAATGTGATTATACAACTAAATCACATGATTTCTATACATAGAACATATGGAGTTACATACATCACAATCAATACCGGTACAAAAGGTGAGGAAGGCCCTATGCAGAAAGAGCTTACACTCTAAAGGGAAGGGAGTAATACACAAGGTGTGGGAGTGAGCAAGATATAAAGTGGGTGAGAAATGTGGTATTGTATGTGGTGTTGCGTTTGGTAGTTAAGCAGAGTGAGGGTAGGCTTCTCGAAAGAAGTGCGTTTTCAGAGATTTCTTGAAAGCAGAAAGGTTGGGAGAAAGTCTGACTTGTGCCAGAAGGTTGCAGAAATATGAATAGAAAGTATATCCTGCAATGCAAGACTTATCCTTCAATCCAGAAAAAGTTTATTTAGATAATATACATATACTATAACATAGTGTCAAAAAATACATACAGACGCCATGGTATTCTGCCTAAAGATGCATCTGGTTCTGGTTTTAAGGATAAGTCTTGTGTTGCAGGATATTTTTTCTTTTGAATGTTTGACTTTGCCCCTTGGCTCTGGAGGCTGTACCCTGCCCTCTTTGATGGAGCCATTTATACAGTAGTTCCTATCTAAAAACATTTTGTTACTAGAAGGATGTAGAACCTTTATATAAAGAGTTGAAGTAGTAAACTCAGCTTGTTTGAACATTTTACCAACTGCTCCTATTTGCTATAATTCCTGGCAGCTCAATTGCAGGTTTTCCCTAGATCAAGTTTTATCATGTCTTAAATCATTTGAAAAAAAACCTCAAATTGATTAATTGAGATTGAGTTTTGGTGAGAAGATCTGGAAAAAATGTACTTCAGGGTGAAAAACGTCAGTATAGTAGCAGTTTCCTTTTCTGTTTTCTGAGATACACAGGCTGTTATCACGTTCCATATGCTGTCATCTCAAGGAAAAACCCTTTTAACTGCAGAGTCAGTATGGTGGATGCAACTAAACGTAGCTTTATTATTTCTAAATATTAATTTATATATTTATTTTAATAATGTTTAATGTTCACTTTCAGTACAGAAATGGCAACAGTCCAATGCAAAAAAAGGCATCTGTCACAGCATTTAGATTTTCCCATTTGTTTACAAATCATTTTTTGTTATTCTCATTGAACAACATATGCTAAGGTAGTTCACATTCATTATAGACATTGAGTATAATGAAGATGCTGTGTACTCAAGATATGCTGCACAGCTTGAGAAATCATTTTTAACATTTTATGAATAATGCACATTTATATTGTTTTAATACGGCACAAAGGCTCTTAGCAGAACCAATACATAGCATTTCTACTTAATAAAGATGAAAAATAAAGAGTATTACTTTGTATGGTTATCTTTTTATTCACATGATTACAGAATTAGATGTTCTGCAAAACAGATATAACAAATGTTCCAATCTTTTAATCAGCAATATACAACTCAAGTTAGCTGTTATCATACTGTATTTTGACTCTAGACTGATTTCCATTTGTTTGTATATATGGTTTTATGCTGTAACTTTTTCAAGGGGTAACACACATTCAGTCATACCTTATGCTTTCTAATCAGCACTTATGCACTTTAATATTAGCTTTTCCTAGTACATAATTCTTCAAATGTACTACAGTTGCATGATATAAGCCATCCATAAGGCGATAAACTTGTCATATGCGATTTAATCATACTTCATCTTTTGCAGGCTGTCATTGAAACAACCTAAAAGTAAGTAAAAGGAATTTTAAATTAAACTTTTTCCGTTCCAGACTAAGAGAATGTTCTGTTTCGGTGTTCGTTTAATGAGACATGATGAACAGGTGAATAGGGAAAGGCAGAACAAAGAGAAAAAATGCTGCAAACTACATTTGTTGCCTTGCTATTATCTGATAAAGAGTGAAACGTACAGAATTGGTGGGTCAAAGGGGTTCACGTTAAAGTATTTGAGCTATGGCACAATAGATTTTTTTTATGGCAATTGAATTTAGCTATATCCTGTACTGTTTGTTAAAGTTCCTTTAAATTTTTACAGTCTAATTACATTTACTTGCTATATTTGAGCACACAAAGGTACTATGATATAAACTGTTGATAATGAACGTTTTAGATTATGGATGGTAGTGTGCAATACTTGGGGGCCGATTCACTAACTTCGAGTGAAGGATTTGAAGTAAAAAAACTTCGAATTTCGAAGTGTTTTTTGGGCTACTTCGACCATCGAATGGGCTACTTCGACCTTCGACTACGACTTCGACTTCGAATCGAAGGATGCAAACTAAAAATCATTCGACTATTCGACCATTCGATAGTCGAAGCACTGTCTCTTTAAGAAAAAACTTTGACCCCCTAGTTCGCCATCTAAAAGCTACCGAACTCAATGTTAGCCTATGGGGAAGGTCCCCATAGGCATTACTAAGTTTTTTTGATCGAAGGATATTCCTTCGATCGTTGGATTTAAATCCTTCGAATCGTTCGATTCGAAGGATTTTATCGTTCGATCGAAGGAATAATCCTTTGATCGTTCGATCGCACTATTTGCGCTAAAATCCTTCAACTTCGATATTCGAAGTCGAAGGATTTTAATTCCCAGTCGAATATCGAGGGTTAATTAACCCTCGATATTCGACCCTTTGTGAATTGGCCCCTAAAAGTTAAAAATGAATTCAGCAAATAACATATTGTTTGAACCTATTGTTAAAATATAAATGTAACTACAGAAGCATCGCTAGTATCTAAGGTTGACCCCTACAAATCAAGGCTATTGCCTGCAGTACGTTCTTGGCTTAGCCCTTCTGTTCAAGGATTTTTTGTATGCTTAAGGTGACACTATAAAGGTCAGTTATGGAGGTTGAAATCTATGAAATTTGTATGAATCTTTCTCTGTAAATCAAAGCTTTTTTCACAACTGCTGTATTCTAAACTCTCTTTTCCATTCTGATTTCCTGCTGCCAAAATGACTGATTTCATTAATTTAACATAAGTACTGCGGGCATTGTTTTTCAGCTGATCAGCATGGAATTCCTTCCTATATTACAATATTAAGGGAGGTTATTTACAAAACTCGGAATTTTTCTCATTATTTTATTTAAAAAACTTCCACCAAACTCCCATCCACAATTTTACCATATTTATCAATATAATAATTAGAACAATTTGGTACTGGAAAAGACCCTATAAATTCTCGATAAAATTGTGAAAAAATTTAAAACATACAATTTTTTCAAATTTTCATGTGAAAACCACAAATTTTTTTGGATTATTGTACAAAAACCCAGCACAGATCATGATATCTTTCAATAGTCAAAAGAACATCTGCCATTGACTTTCTACATGACCCCGGATGTAAAGCAATATGAACTGGATGGATATCGTTGAATGAGAGTTTGAGGCTTTGACCCTTTTAGTCATAATGATGCAGATGAGATTCTTTTTTTGACAACATATTTTGCATATGCTGGCATATAACAATTATTTTTATACTGTAGGGCTGTGTCTATAAAACCCTGTGGGCATAAAGCGAGTGTGAATGGCACACTACCGCCAATATTAAATTCCAGTATTGCAGATATTTCAACATACTGTACCCCTGTTTGACAAAAGTGTATTTTTCATATCTCTAG
This sequence comes from Xenopus laevis, assembly GCF_017654675.1. NCBI lineage: Eukaryota > Metazoa > Chordata > Amphibia > Anura > Pipidae > Xenopus > Xenopus laevis. The sequence goes on from NC_054376.1 coordinate 111,814,944, forward strand.
CATTTCTCTAGCATTTTGTGAACTAAGGACCACTGCAGTCTGCAGACAACAAGCTCTCCTGCTCACCTGAAACAAATATCACATACTAAGGGGCTAATTTAACAACTTATTTTTTCTATATATTTTCTACAAGTGGTAATTATAATTAATGCTCTTAAAAAAACAAAAAAATGGTTCCTATTCACAAACCATTTGTCATGATAAATTCACAGTGCTGTGAAAAATGTTTTTTACCTATTTAGAAAGTTCCCATAAAAGAATATTGTAAGAAATGTAGTGCTACTGTTTAGGGGTGTCAATATTATAACAATATTCATATAGAGCAATGCCTGATGCAGGCACTCTAAACAAGGGGTAAGCCTCAGGTCTCTCTGAAAAGGAGCACAGAGACCTGTATGTTGCCTGAAAGAGTAAATAAAGTTTCAACACCAAAGGGCAGATTTATCAAGGGTCGAAGTGAATTCGAGGGAATTTTCAAAGTAAAAAAATTGAAATTTTAAGTAATTTTTTGGATACTTCGACCATCGAATAGGATACTACGACTTCGACTTTGACTTTGTAAAATCGTTCGAATATTCGACCATTCGATAATCGAAGTACTGTCTCTTTAAAAAAACTTTGACTTCGACAATACTTCGCCAAATTAAACCTGTCGAATTGCTATGTTAGCCTATGGGGACCTTCTAGAGCATTTTTCTAAGTTTTTTGAAGTCAAAGTAAAATCGTTTGATCGATCGCTGAAATCATTCAAATCATTCTATTCGAAGGATTTAATCATTTACGATTCTACTTCGACCGCAGGATACCCAAATTCTATGAAAAAAACTTTGACTTCGATATTCGAAGTCAAAGTATTTCAATTCGATGGTTGAATTTCGAAGTATTTTTAACTTCGAAATTCGACCTTTGATAAATCTGCCTCCAAAACTGGATAACTGCTGAAGACTACATTATATTCAGATCAATATATGAAGAGATAGTTTGTCAGATCCTGAATATCCTTAATCTACAATTAATATAAAGAGGGATCAATTAATTACTGCAGTTTAGTAATTTACTCCAATTCAATTTTAGATTAGAAATTTTAATTTGCTTTTACTCCTTGTGGTTCTACATTTAATGATAATTTTACTTGAAGGGAAAAATTAAAAAAGAAAACTCATATCAAGCTTGTACGATCCTACCTATGTTCTTAGACATTCAATTTTTTCCTTTTGGCATTTTAAAATAATAGCAAGGAACATATATATGGCTTAATGTAACAAAATACAGCAACTCTGTAGTAACGTGTTGGGCAATAAGGATGTCAGGTTGACAATAATTACAAGGCATCATCTTAAAATGCCATGGAATTCTTCTTTATATGGCAGGTATTTTATGACATAATGAGTTTTTCAAATTGAAGTGCTTAAAATTTGTCAGACATGGTTACATTTATGCACTGTTCATGAAATTGACTTCCTGGCTTCTATATCTCCGGGATTTGTAATAATTTTTTTTTTCATTATTAAAATGAGTTTCTATTCTTAAAACTAAGGATCAGTGAACTCATTTTAATGCAGATTAGTAATTTAGCATAATTATATCAGAGGAAAAATCTTCAGAACACATGCGACGTAGTATTTTTAGAAATGACTTTAGTCATTATCATCTGAGCTAAGTATAAAAGTGAGCAAACTTTGGATAAGTGCAACACTGTGTGATATTGTTTTACATTCATATATTCATACATTTGTTATGCTTTTCTAAATATACTGACTTACCTAGGTTTGTGTTTATTCTCTAGAAAAAAATGGTTCCCGTTTTTTTTCTGAAAGTTACACCAAAATGTATGTAAAGTGAGCGAGTGCTATAGTGACAAATTAGTTTATTTGAATGAGATTGTTAACACTAAGGAGCCAATTTACTAACAATCAAATTGCAATGTTTTTTTTATATGAATCACAAAGAAAGTGTGGTTTCCTTTATTTCTAAAAAGCTCAAAAAAATTTGAGATTTGCTAAGTGAAAAAACCACAAAGGCCTTTAATGACAACTTTGCCAAGTAAAAGTTGCCGACGTGATGTAGATTATCTGATTTGAGCCAATCAGAATTTGAGGTTTTCTGATTTTTTTCCACTGCAATTTGTCTGAAAACTAGAATTTTTAGAGGTTGTCAAGTTATTCATATTTTTTTTTTTTGGATAGCTCAGCACTTTTTTTCCCGTTGATTCTTTTTTTAATCAGAACTGTTAATAAATTCAATCACAGTCATGGTTTTAGAGTTTGTGAATTTATTCGTGTTTTCAAAAACCTCTACAGGTATGGGACCTGTTACCCAGAACACTTGGAACCTGGGGCTTTCTGGATAACTGATCTTTCCATAATTTGGATCTCCATACCTTAAAGCTACTAGAAAATCGTGTAAATGTTTAATAAACTCAATAGGCTGGTTTTGCTTCCAATAAGGATTAATAATATCTTAGTTTGGATCATGTACAAGGAACTTTTTTTTTATTAGTGAGAAAAAGGAAATTTAAAAAAAAAATTGATTATTTGGACAAAATGGACTCTATAAGAGACTATTCTGAGCTTTCTGGATAATGGGTTTCCAGGTAAAATATCCCATACCTGTATAACCCCTGAAATCCAAACTTTAATCAATAAGTCTCCACAACAGAACAACATTCAGGACAACAGAAAAGGCCACTAGGAAGTGTCCAAATGTGCTGTTGGGAGTATACCCTGCATTAAATTACATTTATACAATTTATTGATAATAGTTAAAAGGTTGGATAGAAACTGTTTAAAACTTTTATTATGATCAATGCATAAACATTGCTGTATATTGTAACAGGCAGATAAATGAAGATGGTCCAGAGGTCACCTCCAGCCTGCAGTTGGCATTGTTAGGCAGTCCGGAAACACCAAGGCTGATGCCATGTGACTATTTAAGGGATGCTGGGAAGGAGAAAGTCAAGACAATAAGGCAAGGAGAAAACATGCACAGATCTGGCAGCAGGGATACAGATCCCCTGTGATGTAAAGTTGGTAAAGTGCAGGAAAGGCTGCACCAACTGTAAATTCCACTTGCCAGTAAGTGTCAGTCAGGGAAGGACTTTACTCTCTTAATTTAGGCCCCTTAGGTTCCTGTTCCAATAGGCCTTTAGTGTAGTTGTTGCAGATCTAGGGCCCAGCTAGGAACTCAGGGAATTTTCTCATAATAACCAGAACAGAGCAGAGTAGGTTAGAGCCCCAGGTCCCAGTGTCCATTAGGGTCAGTCATCCTGGTTTATCTAGTGGCCCAATTCTACACAAAAGGAGAGCCAGGACAACAGATTGGATACTGCACTCCTTGGGAATACCGCATAGATTCCCACTAATGGATAACAAACTCTGTGCACTGGAATTCATGGATGCAACATCGGGAATTACAGATATGTGTGCACCAACGTAAAATGTACACAACAAGCAGACCTGAACTCTGTTATATGTGGTAAGCCACAAGGGTTAATCAATGGCTAATAACGGTACTACTTTGTTCTCTTCTTTATGGACATTCTATCCATTTGCTGTTCATGGTTCTGATTTATATGTTTAGTAAAATAAAGAGTTCTGCAATCATTCATTAGAAATACAGCAAGTTTGGCATCTTTACTTTGTGTCAGGCTGTGAATGAACCCATACTTTGGCAGGGTATCTAGAACATAACAGATAATTTGGTACAAATTGGTGGCAGCAGTAGTGATGGGCGAATTTGCGCCATTTCGCTTCGCCGAAAAATTAGCGAAATTCGCGAAACGGCGAAAAATTCGCGAAACGGTGCCAGCGTCTCGTTTTTGCCGCCGGCGCCCATTTTTTGACACCGGCGCCCATTTTTTAACGCCGGCGCCCGTTTTTGCCACAAATTTATTCGCTGGCAGCGAATCGCGCACATTCGCCGCAAATTTGTGCCTGGCGAATAAATTCGCCCATCACTAGGCAGCAGTGGTTACAATACACAAAACTGTGCAAGCTTCTGTTTTTTTTATTTTGTATTGCATTATAATGGAGGCAGCAAATCACCCCTTGACCCCCAGTGTTAGTTCCTAAAATCCAACCCCCCATGTCAGCTCCACATGGCCTGGGGGCCAGATCCATAAACACATGTTTAGGCCTTGTCCATTTGATGGTGTTACTAGGGAGTGGACAGACTGGCTTGAACAGTTTGAGCTCACTGATTAATAGCTGGAATGAAGCTGCCTGGCTACAAGGCAAAAGCCAGGCTTTAATGCTGAAATAAAAGTTAACTACCAACTGCTTAGGCCTGCTTTAAAAGTTTTTGATCCTGAATTGGGAATGGAATGGCATTGTCAGAATTTTCTTAATAAAAGGCGAGAAGCAGGAGAAATTGTTGCAGCATTCAGATATGAACTACAGAAACTGTCAGTTAAAGCTTTCCCTCATGCTACACCAGAGATGCAATAAAACCAAATATATAGAATGGAATATATATCTAACTAAGGATTACATGCAAATGTAAGCTCCAAACAGAGGGTATAATATTGAGTTTAACACTATATACAGGTAAGGGATATGTTATTCAGAAACACGTTATCCACAAAGTTCCAAATTACGCAAAGGTCATCTCCCCATTGACTTCATTTTATACAAATAATCCAAATTTTTTTAAAATTATTTTCATTATGTCTGTAATAATAAAACAGTACCTTGTACATCAGTGATCCCCAACCAGTAGCTTGTGAGCAACATGTTGCTCTCCAACCTCTTGGATGTTGCTCTCAGTGGCCGCAAAGCAGGTGCTTATTTTTGCATTCCAGGCTTGGAAGCGAGTTTTAATTGCATAATAACAAAGTATAGTGCCAATTAGAGCCTCTTGTTGGCTACCAGTCCACATAGGAGCTACCAAATAGCCAATCACAGCCCTTATTTGTTACCCCAAGGGACTTTTTCATGCTTGTTTTGCTCCCCAAATCTATTTACATTTGAATGTGGCTCACGGGTAAAAAAGGTTGGGGACCCCTGTTGTACATGATCCAAAGTAAGACATAATTAATCCTTATTGGACGGAGAACCAGTATATTTGGGTTTATTTAAAGTTTATATTTTTTTTCTAGTACAGGTATGGGACCTGTTATCCAGAATGCTCGGGACCTAGACTTTTCCGGATAATGGATCCGTAATTTGGGTCTTCGTGCCTTAAGTCTACTAGAAATTCATTTAAACATTAAATAACCCCAATAAGCTGGCTTTGCTTCCAATAAGGATTCATTATATCTTAGTTGGGATCAAGTACAAGCTACTGTTTTATTATTACAGAGAAAAAGGAAGTCATTTTTAAAAATTTGGATTATTTGGATAAAATGGAGTCTATGGGAGACAGCCATTCCGTAATTCGGAGCTTTCTGGATATCGGGATTCTGGATAAGGGATCCTACACCTGTAGAAACAAGTTTCGAAGATACATATTATAGCAAGCCATTATCTGAAAAGCCCCAGATCCTGAGCTTTCAGGTCCCATACTTGTACTGTAGTTTCAAGTAAATGACCTCTAATGCATAAAGTAAGACAATGAGACAATCAGGAATGAGCAGGTTCAGAGCACGTTGAGTCCCAGGTTCACTAGGTAAAACTTTAAGCAGGTTATTTCCTCTTTTGTGATGCAATAATGCTGACTCCTCTGCTATAGCTTATTCTACCCCTATACGAGTCATCAGAGGGGAGTTTGGGCAAAGTTGGGTGCAGGTTGAGAAGTAGAGGGCTAGGGTTTGGTTTGGGTTGAAAAATCTCTCACCCGTTTATCACTAAAAAGACTAAAATATTTTAATATCGTGAATGTTCCTGTAAGATAATTAAATGTTAAAAGAGAAGGAAAGGTATATTTACTTGGGGGTGCCAAAAGTTAGGCACCCCCAAGTGATTGTTTATACCTACCTGACACCCCGGGCCGGTGTTCCTTTCAGGAGAAAACTAAACCAGTCCAGGGGTTCTTCCAGAGAGCACCATGGACAAATCAGCTTCCTTCTTATTCTTTCTTCAAATTTCCTGGGGCAGACGCATGCACAGACTTCTTTAATTTTCGACTTTTCACCCTACTGTGTATGCACACTCGCGTGAAGAAAGAAGAAGGAAGCTGATTGCAGTTTTCTGCTAATAGGAGCACCAGCCTGGTAAATATATACAAGCACTTGGGGAGCCTAACTTTTTGCACCCCCAACTAAACTCTGACTTTCCTTTTACTTTAAAAAAAGAAATGTGGAGTATTTACCTTGGTTCACATTTTTAACACCCTCTAACTTGTTTGTTAGTTAATGGTAGTTAAGAAAAACACAGAAGCTTCTATTTGCAATTCCAATAGACTATCATATTGTAAGCAGAAATAACTGCAGTACTATTTACTTGCTTGAGTACTAAATGCTAATATAGTGATTTACTTGCTTCCATTTCAGCATTGTTGAGATAAAATTATTCATGAGATTGTTGTTGCGCTCATTGTCCCACTGGGAAAACAACAAGCAGAGTCAACATTTTATCTTAGCTAACTCAATATTCTACAGATTGGTCATGGCCTTTCTGGACAGATAACATTGCAATGCTGTAGGTAGCAATATTAATGACAGTATATTATCATTTGCAGACCTGACCCTCACTGTCAACCTGTCAACAAAAATAATGTCAGACATTATCATAATGCATCACAATCAAGGTTATACACTGGATTGAGAAGTACAACTGTTGCAGTATATCAGCTTACTAGATGTCATAATTTCACAGTTCATTCTATAGGTCACAAATGAGCTATGCAGTGTTTACATAACTGTTTATTTGTTTTATATTCTTGGCTTGTATTTATTTGAGGTTACAATCTAAAGTCTAGTTACCACTCAGTTTTATTCTTGCAGTAAGCATGTGTTCTGCATTACTGGACATGCAGTAACTGATTCTTTCCAAGGACTATACAAATGTGAATGCATTACAAATGTTACAATAAACACATGCACTCTATTGTGCATTACTGGACATGCAGTATCTGACTCTTTACATTTTCTGTACTGGCTATGACTCCATGTTTGTTTCAAGTCAACAACAAATTTGGAGAAGACTTAGGGGCCCATTTACTTAGAGTGAAGGATTAGAAGAAAAAATACTTTGAATTTCGAATGGTCGAATATGGCATCGTATAGGCTACTTTGACCTTCGACTACGACTTCAACTTCAAATCGAATGATTCGAAGTAAAAATCGTTCGACTATTCGACCATTCGATAGTTGATGTACTGTCTCTTTAAAAAAAATAGGCTTCCTAACAATTTTCTGATCGAAGGATTTCAATTCAGCAGTCGAATATCGAGGGTTAATTAAACCTCGATATTCGACCCTTGGTAAATCTGCCCCTTAATGCCTGCTAAATTATTGTAACATTTGACACCACACGGTGAATTAAATGTTTCTTTTTTATTTTAGTTACCTCCCAGGCACTCCTTGGTCTTGTGCATGTGAATGCTCAGTAGAATAACATTTTCCACTTTTACAGTGCTTGCGCGGGTGTAATTCGCTACTAGGGTCCGTAAAATGGCACCATGATGCTCTATTAAATTTTTTTCCCTCTAGGCTGTTGCATTTTTTTTCCAATAATTAGGACAGGCCCACAGAAAAAATTAAGCAGTTAAATTGATTATGGGGTGGCTAACCAATATAAAATAAAGCCCTGACGAAACCATTCAAGGTGAAACGCGCGTCGGCCATGTGGAGAAAAGAACACATTGGTTAATATGCATTCTCAATGGAAACGTAAGAGGATGTTTGAAGGAATTGCATCCAATAACCGACTCCTAAAACTACCAGACTGAAAGGAGAGGTCTGTGATGAAGCCGCTACATGATCTGCATTAAAGTGTTGCCGTGGTGGAAAAGTATATTTCACACGTGGATGAATGTTTTACTAACAATTCCAAACTTACATACACCAGAGCCGTTAACATCACAGCACATCGGAACAATAGCGCTTATTAATAAGGAACGTTCCGCACTTCATAAGATTGCCTGGGTGTTGCAACACATTTAATCCGTTTGATGATACAGTGTAGGCTGGAAATGAACTTTGGCATCGATACATTGTTCTAATTGTACAGCTGAACAGCAGTTAATATGTGACCCCCATAAGAAACATTTGGAGAACGGAAATAACAACTGCTTTAACAAGTAATGCTTAAACAAAAACCAGAGCATGTACATCTCCCCAATGCCTCATATGATCTTTGATTTTAAAAAATATTTATACACAGACAATTGCGGTTATAATTAATCAAGCTGAATGTATATAAAGGAATATGATAAAATGAATTGATTATTAGACATTAAATAGATGAATTTTGATAAATTTATTCAAATGCTGCTATATTTGATCAATAGGTATGTATATAAATGAATTTGATCAATTGACGATCATGAATTTTCGATTAATTGATATTGTATACTCTTTTTGATCTAATTTGATGTGATAAATAAAAACCTCAATCAATTTAATTTGGTCTACTCCAATAATTAATTATTTATAAACTATATAAAATTAAGAAGTCATTTACAGAGTGTGAAAAAGATCTTTTTTCAGTTTAACTTTATAAATTTATATTAATCTTGCGCACCACCTTATAAGGCTTAGTAAACTTCATTTAACGTTTAGCTGTGTGTGCTGCCATTTTGTTAAATAGGAGAAGACTTAATGCCTGCTAAATTATTGTAAAGTGCACGGAAAGGCTTGGGGAGGGAGGTGGTTTTCAAAACATTTGACACCACACAGTGAATTAAATGTTTCTTTTTATTTTAGTTACCTACCAGGCACCCCTTGGTCTTGGGCATGTGAATGCTCAGTAGAATAATATTTTCCACTTTTACAGTTCTTGCGCGGGTGTAATTCACTACTAGAAAAGGTCAGTAAAATGGCACCATGATGCTTTATTCATTTTTTTCCCTCTAGGCCATTACATTTCTTTTTTCCAAAAATTAGGACAGACCCACAGAAAAAATTAAGCAGTTAAATTGATTCTGGGGTGGCTAACCAATTGGAATCCCCAGTAAATTTAGCTTAAGGTGGCCATAGACGCAAAGATCCGCTCATTTGGCGACATTGCCAAACGAGCAGATCTTTCCCCGATATGCCATTGAGCATGGCTATATCGGAGGTAATATGAACATTAGGCCGTATGGCCGAACGATCCGATTACGATGCACAATGGGCTCCGGCGGGATTGGATAGGTCAAAGTCAAACCTGCCCGATCGACCAAACGACCGATCTCTGCCGGATGAAAGATGTCGGCACTCTCCACACACGATCCGAAAATCATACGATTTGAGGATTCTGTGCGTCTATGGCCAGCTTTACTGAACCGAGATAACAGGAAGGGTTAAACAAACACTGCTTCAACCACACTTACTTTAAAGCCATTGAAGATGTTTAATGGATTTTGGAAAGTTGCTTAGAATACAAAAACCCATAAACATGTCATTCCTTCATTGCTCGTCTATTACATTTCTTATATGAGTTAAATAACTGATTTATACATCTTGTACATAGGGCCATGGTCTTTCTTCCACTGAAATCAATAAGGAGTGGTGTGTGCCAAATGTATGAATCAAATGTGCTGAGACAATTATCAGCGCAAATGTGTCAGCTTGGCAAAATGTGCTTAACTTCTTTGAGCAGTTTAACTTGAATTTGTGATATTTGATGTATAAGTTCAATGGCAGCGAGGGAGATAGCAAACTGTTCTGCCTTCTCTAGTTTATACAATACTCAGGGGGGCAATACTCGATTATATTTCTTATAGCTGTAGAAGATGTTATCGTACTCCTGCAGTCTGAGTCATATAAAAACTGCCTCTGATGCAATTCACACACAAATGTGATAACTGCATTGGCATGTAGTTCACGTTGTTGCATGTGTTACTTCATTCCTTTTAACATTTTTTGAGAAAAGCTGTTTGCATAGTAATGCATTGTATCAGGAACGTCAAGAGTCAAGTCAAAAGGGAGTTTATTGTAATTTCATCCATATACGTTTGTACAGTACACAGTGAAACAAAACAACGTTCCTCTAGGACCATGGTGCTACACACAACATAGATGTACCCGACACCAGACATAGATGTACGGGACAGGACAAGACAGTGCACTCTCAGCAGATGTAATATGTTAAGTAAATAATGCTAAACGTCAGACATGATGGGTGTATCATTGTGATATGATAGTTGTAAGAATATGATAAAGAACATGACAAAGTGCAGATTGCAAACAATCTTCAGAGGGGCCCAGCACACTTCGATCCCCATCCTCCCGCCCACTCCCTGCCCCAACTCTGGCCACTCCTCGCCCACTTCTGCCCACTTCTCCACTCCATGCCAACTTGCGCTCCAATACTCCACCGCAGGTAAGTGAGTGGCTGTGGAAGGGGAGGTTCTTGTTGGCTATAGAGGAAGCAGAGTGCTATAGTTATACGAGTGCATTGTATAGACCCATTGGGATTTCCATCACTCCTTATGTTAAATCTCAATCAGGGGATCAAATACTAATGCAGGTGCCCTAAGGTCCCCAGTTTATAAATGGATTATAGAGGGTTAAAGGCTTTGACAAAGCTCACGCATAGTGAGTGTAACGCATGTCAGGTGCTGATACTTTTAGCTCCATTAGGCAGCGCAACAGAATTTTTGTGTGGTGAACTTGGTCTATAGGCAGTACAAGGGAACTTTCCTGTAGCGGCATCTGTGATCTGGGCCTGTTAAGTGAGCAGTGCGGGTGGAACAAGCAGGCCAGATCTTAGACGTTCACACAAAATTACTTACATACCTGCAAGAGCAAGTTAACGCACAGCTCCATAGATCAACAAGGCAGGGTGATAGCACTCCTGCTTATTCATGGTTTCGATACTACCTCCTCAAGATCAAAGAACACACAACGGTGTTGTGGCCCTCTTCCTGCAATATCTGCAACCCCCATAACCATATTGCAAGCAGAATGTACTGACTGAGACTAGTCATCCATTAACATTTAACCCTCTATAAGATGGTGACCTTTGAGTCGGTATAGCTTTCTCTCCTAATTGCTTTCTAAAAGGGTTACATGTATGTTGGCACAATTGTGACTTTTTAAGGAAGACAGTTTATTTCATACATTGTTAACTTGTGCAAACTATAACATTTGAAATCGCTAAATCTGCAAATATATTAAAGTAACATCTTTTGCTAAAAATGAGCACAATAAATACAGTAGAACGTGTGTGGAAAATGCATTCTGTATATGCTTTTAATTAAAAAATTCCATATTTTTAATTTGTTTTTGCTTTTATAAAGTACTAAATCAAAATTCAGCTTTATTTCCCCTCCTTTCTCTCCATTTACAAACAGGCAATTTGTTCAGAGCTCATTGTCTATCTTTAAACGTAGCCTAAGCTAAGAGCCTTCGAGCATTTCATTGTCACTAGCTTGTCAGTGGACTGGTAATTAGTTTTATCAGGTCTTCGTCTGCTCTTTGACACCAGGAAGTGCTAAAGTGAAGCTGATTTAATTTTCTTTTTTAGTGGCCGAAAAACAAAACCAATAGAAGACGATAAGCAAAAAGTATGCCAGTACAAGCCCTATTCATTGAGCTCATGTTGAAAAAGTATGTGTATACCGTTCTTGACTTTTATTACATTTCCACAGTAGTCTTAAACCAGTACCTTTTGTTTGAGACTTTAAATGCTAAGGCAGTTAGTATTATTGAGCTCTCTGCTGGGGTTGATTAATCTCTCATTATCTGTATAATACTCACATTAGATATAATATTAGTTTAACAATGAATGAAAAGCCGATACCTTATTATGCAACAAACGGGGTGATCCCAAGCTTTATTCCATGGTGCTCTTGACACAATTCAACAGATCAAACATTTCGGGTCCGCATGGCCCTTCATCCGGACCACATGGCCCTTCATCAGTGATGAAGGGCCATGCGGTCCCGAAATGTTTGATCTGTTGAATTGTGTCAAGAGCACCATGGAATAAAGCTTGGGATCACCCCGTTTGTTGCATAAAAAGGTATCGGCTTTTCATTCATTTTTGGATTCATTGCTGGCGTGTGGCTAAGCCAGTGCCAATACCTGCACCCCCTCCTGCCTTACTTCTGTTCATAAAATTAGTTTATACATTTGTTACTAATGAGATTTGTAATGTTGATCTACAACTCTTTGGGGTTCTGGGGGTTACTTAAAATTTTATTAACAAGTGATATATAACCTTGAACTATAATCCCCTCTGTGGTTCAGTGTTCTTTATGCAATATGTAACACTGAACTACTATTGGAGTTAGTTTTGTTTTGCAGTTTGTGTTTATGTATGGATTATTTAGGCGTTAGCTGTTGCTAATTGATGTTTTATACACTGCTGTTTCTAAGAGAGGATAGGACTGAATAATTGTTCAGTGCATCATTGAAACCTGTATCGGTACTGGAGTCAATACCATATGTGGCTTGGTGTATAATGAATTAGTTGTATCTTTTTTTACTTGGGGGCACATTTACTAAGTTCGAGTGAAGGATTCGAAGTAAAAAAACTTTGAATTTCGAAGGTTTTTTTTGGGTACTTCGACCATCGAATAGGCTACTTCGACCTTTGACTACGACTTCGATTCAAATGATTCGAAGTAAAAATTGTTCGACTATTCGACCATTCGATAGTCGAAGTACTGTCTCTTTAATAAAAACTTTGACTATCTACTTCGCCACTTTAAACCTACCGAGCTACAATGTTATCCTATGGGGACCTTCCCCATAAGTTTGCTAAGCTTTTTCTGATCGAAGGAAAATCCCTCTATCGATGGATTAAAATCCTTCGAATCGTTCGTTCGTTTGATTTTCCCTTTCATCGCTCAATCAAAGTATTTATTCGATCAAATTTACTTCGAGGGTCGAATATTGAGGGTTAATTAACCCTCGATATTCGACCCTTAGTAAATGTGCCCCTTGGTGTGTAGTATTCAGTTATTGTCTCACACAGAGGGCATTGGGTCTTGGTAGTTTCAGATCAGAGAAGGAAGCTTTATTCAGTAGAGTTTATAATAAGTATACAGGAGAAATGACTAGATTAATTATTGTTTACATGCTATGTTTCTTCACATTCATCTTATGCAGTACATACTACCCATTTCCCTTTTTAAAATATTTTTGGTGTGAAACTTACATCCTGCACATTTAAAATGTTGCTATATTTGGATTATTTTCTCAGGGTTAAAACAAAAAAGTATTTTCAGTAAAAAAAAATGCAAAATGCAAAAAAATAGGAAAAATGGAAAAATACATAACAGGGGTTACTTAATACTGCACTGGGTATTGTGCAAGACTGCTAAGAAGTACTAAATAGGATCAACCATCGATGGTTAGTGTTTTTTTACACCATGCGTGGATAAGCTGCAAAGTTTTTCACTTGTTGTTGTTCTGCTCTCTTGCCAAGGTTTCAGACATCATTGTTGTTTGTGCAGTACACCAAAATCTGGCTGTTATGGAGTACTAGACAACACTTATGATGTTCTGGGACCTTAGCTTTGTTTCTGGTAATTTACCTTTAAAGGGATACTGTCATGGGAAAAAATGTTTTTCAAAATGAATCAGTTAATAGTGCTGCTCCAGCAGAATTCTGCACTGAAATCGATTTCTCAAAAGAGCAAACAGATTTTTTTATATTCAATTTTGAAATTTGACATGGGGCTAGACATATTGTCAATTTCCCAGCTACCCAAGTCATGTGACTTGTGCTCTGATAAATTTCAATCACTCTTTACTGCTGTACTGCAAGTTGGAGTGATATCACCCCCTCCCTTTCCTTCCCCAGCAGTATCCCTTTAATGAAAAACAACAGATTATATGGTTTGTATCCCTTACTAACATTAAAAAGAAAAAAACATATACTTGTGTACAATGTATTGAATCAGAAATAGTTTATATACAGTATGCAGTGACGTAGCGAATTTGTCCAGTTTCCAGTGAAATTCTCGAAACGGGCAAAAAAAAATTGTGACATTTGCCGCACAATAAAGTCAATGGGCGTCTGTTTACTTGTTGCCAGCGTCGGAATTGTCACCAGCATCAAAAAAAAAAAAAAAATTAACGCTGTGAATTTTTGCGGCAATTACACAAATTTTTTTGCTAATGGCCAAACGCGGAAAATTGCAGCAAATTTGCGCCAAACGAATACATTCGCCAACACTAACAGTTTGTTACATGACTGATAGAAACGGGCTCAGTAATCAGAAGTGTCTTCAACACCTTCAGGTAGTATTGAGTACTTAAAAGGAAAATCGTTCAAAAGTTAGTATTAAAACTTTTCCTTAATTTTTAAGTCTTGTATATAAAGTTTTTTTCTGAAAGAAAAGTTGGTTCAAGGGTTTTTTTCACAATTATTTTAACCACAAATTAATTTTTTTAAGCAGCACAGCAGTAGCTCTGGCACACAGCTCTGTGGGACACATCTCTTGTGCATTAAAAAGCCTTTCTTCTTTGATTGACAGCATCTACTGTGTTTTGTCTTGCAGGTGGCACAGGCCTTCCAGCATCACCATCATCATCATCTGCTACATTGGCATTGTTGTTGTTATCCTGTTGAGTTGGCAAGCACATAACTAAGTCTGTGAAATATAGAACATTCATTTGTAGACAGATTATATACAGCTATGTGATGTAATGTCTGAAAATACCATCTGTAAGGTTGAAAATTATGGCAAGGACATATCGAAAATAATTTAAGCAGATGATGTATGAATGGTAAGATGATTTCCTATAACTTTCTATCATTTCAATCGAATTGAAACATTTGATCATTTGATTACTGATAAAATAAATGTATGTAGCTGGCAGTACATCATCTTAAAAGCAAATGTAATATCCAAGGGAATTCCCCTTGAGACCTTACAGAGCAGGCAAAAGTGTTTCAGTCTTGTATGGCCAATGGACTGAAAAAATAAGATGGCTAAATTCCAACAGCCTGGTAACAAAGTTATAAAATTGTAAAAAAAAAATTCAGATTAACGATTTGTAGAATAGCTTTATAATTGCAGGGGTTTATAAGGGGAAGACGTTGTAAGGTGAAAGCTGAACCCAAAATGGCAAAACTTCAGACCAAGGATAGACAGGTAGAGGGAGAGAAAAAAGGCTGCAGAAATGATCACATGTATCTCAAAACAGGTACAACAGATATAGATTATAGAGTGGTTTAATTTAGTGCTAGGAACCTATAGATGCATAAGTAACAAACAACTTGATATCCCTTTAAGGGGTACAATAATCTGTCCATTATAACTCATTCATTTTTATTTGGCACAAGGTGCAGATAACAGCATCAGGGGCAAAGAAAAGGACAGGGTCATGTTGTTCCCTGCATTTTTTTGTAAACCACTACTGTAAGTCCTGAATGACAAGTTACAGGACAGGGGTAGGGAAACTAAATCCCTCATGGATACAAACTGCTGAATGCAGCAATTTGGCAACACCAAAAGCAGAGGCGTAACTACCATACAGCAGACCCCACAAGGGGACAAGGAGGCCTGGACTGCAGGGTCAGCTGTATGGTAGCTTCACTTACTATGACCCTTCTTAATATTACATTCTCTGATTGCAAAATCTTTTTGTGGTCAGAAGGGGAAAGGTATGCATGCTGCCTACCAAGATTTTTTTGCAGGGACCCCTGAGAAACAAGGCAGTGCACAAAGTGCAAAAAAGGTATCTTATTTTGCTCTTTGCATGCTGCTTTTGGTAAAGTAAATTAATTATAATATATTTGTCTTAACTCACTGCCAGGTACAGAGATTGAGCCCATTTTATAATTTACTGTATATCATATTATTCACAAATCAATTAAGTGGAAAATTGTAGTCCAAAATAAGCAATAACATTGGCCTTCATTAAGGTAAATGAGTTGGGGATCCTTATTGTTTCAAGTCATAAAATGATTCCGCAATCGAAATAAGATGCACAGAGCAGAAAATTCGATTCTTTACATGCTTCACTACCCGAGCACCTTTTGTAAGAGGATATGCCCCTTTAATTTTTATTACAGTATTACCAGAAATTGACTGCCGCTGAGTACCATCTGTTCTTTGTATATCATGCTAGATGACAACAACATGTTTGTGCTTGTCTTTAACAACATGCTCTTCCCAGTATATCTATTCTGTTTTTTAAAATGCACTGCTTAATGTGAGTCTAAAGTATAGATTTCTGTAATGTTTCTAATAATTATGGTGTTATGACAGCACCATAAAATATGTTGATGATTGGGATTATATGAAAAATAGAGAAGCATTGAATCAGAATTACATTATTTTTATAATCTAGGCTATCCATTAATAAATATTCAAAAGTCTCCCCTGCTCAGTGAATGTTCTGTTTGAATTACATAATTTTCGTAACCTTGAATATACAGTAATACATATTCAAAATACTCCTCTGCTCATAAATGTTCTGTCTTGTTCAATTTAAATGGTGACTCTGAAAAAAGATGTCTATGCACACCTCCCAACATCTGAAAACTAGTACAACATTTTTGACCACGCCCAATTTTGTGGCGACATGCCCTGAAAATCACATCCATTTTACAAATTTGGCAGACTATAGAAAGTGTTATTTGATGTTATTACAGTTTTGCTAATAAGGGTGAAATTGCTCTGTAAGTGGAAAGTCTCCCAAGAGAACAATTGTATCAAAATGCAGGTGCTGAGTATTCTGGGCACTCTGCCAAAAAGCCTCTTGTTTAATTAGATTTTAGAAACTTTGTATCTTTTTCTGGCCTTGGTGCAGGAGATCAAAGAGAAACTTGGGAAATTTCAGCAAGAAACCGGGACTGCGGGCTGAGCTGTCAAAATCGAGACTGTCTCATTAAAAATGGGCCAGTTGGAAGGTATGTAGATGTGGTTTAAGTACACACAGAGGCCTATAGGCTATAATAAACTCAGTATGGAGGGTTATTCTTTCTGGCTGATTGGGTTCCACATAAATATCAAAAGACTGTAGTTTGCCAAAAATAAGTGCACAGGGGATAATTGTTATGTACAGTCATTATGCAAAGACTTTCAAAATTATTTGCTGCATACAAAGATATATGCCAGAGAAAAGCACAACTTAAACATGAAGTAAAACAACCTCTGTATATAGACATATGTACAACTCCCTGCCTTATCCCGTATTACATCTTTTAAAAAGAAAAAGGGGCACATTTATTAAAGTTGCAATTTGTCTACAAAAAGACTAAATCACAGCAAAAAAATGCAAGCTTTACATATGAAACTGTAAAAGACCCCTCTTGAGTGAGTTTTGTGCCTGAGGCCCATGAGAGTGGACTTCCATTGTTGGTTTATTACTAGCAGAACATCTTATTTTGGAGTTGATTAATTGTATTCTGTCCTATTTTTTGTCATTTTTTTACAAAGTTGCATGATTATCAAAGCTGATACCTGCAGGGCTGGATTTAGGTCTGGCAATGACCTAGGCAGCAGATTTCAGCCTGCCCCCTTGTCACAGAGGCAAGTACCCACTCACTTACCCATCAGTTCTACCAACAAATTTAGCAGCAAATATCTGGTTGTATGTTGAGTAAATCCTTTTGGCACATTTTTATTGCCATATAGGCACCCAAGGGGCACTGCCCTAGACACAGGGCCTCTGATAAATATAACCCTGGATATAGATCATCAGAATCTGTTCAACTGACACAGAAAGCTTATTAGAACAATCTCCTCCTGAATGAATAAGGGTCTTCAACAGGCAGCAGATTCACATGAACATTCATTTTCATCCCCACCAAACCTCCAGGACTTTGAGAAGTGTTAAATTGTATAAATATTTTTTAGGAACCCTAAAGGACCCCTAGACCCTTTAAGTGAAAATACAATAACCTGTGTTTTTCAGTACCCTTTTATAACAGTCCAACATGTAACACACATTATTATTGAAATCAGTTACTTGGCAACACTGCTACATAGTGATCTGCAGGCACGAATTCGCGGCAAATTTCCGCGATTCGCCACCGGCAAATAAATTCGTGAATTCGTCCAGCAAAAATTCACCAATGTCAAAAAAATAGACGGACGCCGGTGCAATTTCGCCAAAAACGGAGGCCAGCGTCCAAAAAAACGCACACTGGCGTCAAAAATGAGATGCCGGCGCTGTTTCGCAAATTTTTCACAGTTTTGCGAATTTGCGAATTTTTCAACGCCCTAAATTCGCCCATCATTACTGCGACAGTGTAGACATTTTGCTGAACGAAATTCCAAGTCACCCTAGTCATGCAAATGCCTGCATTGTCTTTCATAGATGTATGTAGTTACCATTGTGTTGGAGTTGGGGTTAACATCTCATTAAAAAAACTTTGAAACCTGTTCATGATTACTTACCTGCTTTTAAAAATATTTCAAAATGGAACTATGATATTTTTACATCGCTAGAAGATTTGCATTTCTCAATGCAATCAAACAGATCCATTTAAATCAGAGAATATGATTTTACTGCATCCTTGAATCATTTAGGCATACGAATATGTAGTAATGAGAAATCAAAGTGAGAACACTTTACAACTTGCAGAAAATAAGACATATTGCTTTCTCGTTAAAAAGGATGAAAAGTTTTTGCATATGTATTTATTTTACCTGGTGAATATCAGTTTTGGATTATCTTGAATCAGAACGGAACCATGACGTCTTCGCACAAATATTTACCATTTACAGTATCTCAATAGATATCTGGGAGATTTCAGTCAAAAGGGATACAAATGACACTGCATTCTTTTTTACAAAGTGTCCTACAGTTTGCTAAGTGAATCTAATGAAATCTGGAATTTTTCGCCTATTGATTTGTACAAATTTGACTTAATGGCAGAATCATTACTTTTTTAATCTTAAAACCGCCAGCCTGTACTGTTTTCTAATGAACCTTAGCTACCTCAATAAAGAAATGTCATTACTAATAGTTTTAAGTCATTGTAGTATATTCTTGTTTAAAATGTTAAGAGCTCTATCAGTAAGTGTCTTGTAATGCCTTACACTACTGCACTAAACTGATTCCAATATTTCTAGTTTCTTTTTAAACTATAGGAATGATCCTGTTTTGATATAGTGATGGCTTTTGGACTGTATGAAGAGAGGATAAATGGCTGGAGGTGTTTCCTGCCCAGGAGGTGGGAATTTATAGATCCAAAAATGTGTATAACACTTGTTCAAGAAGTCATCTAAAGGTGGCCATACACAAGAAGATCTGCTTGTTTGGCGAGGTTGCCATATGAGCAGATCTTTCCCCGATATGGCCACCAATGGCGTGGCGATATCGGGTTTATCCTAACAGTTGAATTACAACTAAAAGACTGGGCATAGAAGGGATGAGGATTAGTCAATGCGGTCCTCGATCACCAGTAAACCAAACCTCCCCAATCGATATCTTGGCCAGATATTGAACGGGAGACCCTTTGGAAGCCCCCCGAACACTGGCAGATAAACTGCCAAATCGCTCTAAGGGACTGATATAGACAGCTTTAATCTGCCGTACATGACCATCTTAATCCCCTTCTTAAAAGCTTTAATAGAATCTGTTAAATCACCACCTCACCATGAAGACCTCATTGTATTTCTTTAAGTTAAATTTCTGTTTTTCAAAAAGATATGACTGATTTGTTCTGTCTGGCCATTGGTCTGTGGATGATATGCAGCTAAGAAAGATAAGTCAGAGAACAAAAGGCCCACCAAAATTTAGACAAAAAGTAAACCCTCCTATCAGAAACAATGTTGCAATGAAGATGCACACCAGGATTTAGCAAAAAGTTTAAAATTCCATTTTTATTAATTTACATTAAAAAAGAGCTGGTCAACGTTTGGGTCTAAATCTAAGACCTTTATCAAGACCCTGGGTCTTAGATTTAGACCAAAACGTTGACCAGCTCTTTTTTAATGTAAATTAATAAAAATGGAATTTTAACCTTTTTTCTAAATCCTGGTGTGCATCTTCGTTTCTACAAAGTATATATATATGTATATATATATATATATATATATATATATATATATATATATATATATATATATATATATATATATAGTTCACAAGTACAACTTTTGTGAAAACTTAGAAGACCTTTATTCCTCCAACCACATGTCTACGCGTTTCGATCCACAAGGGATAGTCTTATATAGGGGCGAATTTACTAAAGGGCAAAGTGACTAATGCTGGTGTAAATTTGCTAGTGAAGGAGATAGACTGTATCGCTATTTCACTTCACTCTGGCCAATGGATGTAACTACGCAAATTCACTAAGATGCGGATTTTAATGAACGTTACCTCTTGTGCCACACTTGCCTTCGCCACCTCAGACCAGGCGAAGTGCAATAGAGTAGATAGGAGTTCCTCAAAAAAAATTTGAAACGCTGGCGACTTTTCCGTTTTTCAGGGTGATAGGCTGCAAAAGATTGTAAATGGTTTTTTTAGGGTACCTGGCTTCCCCCCTACATTTCCTAACATATGGCACATAAACTATACACTGGGCTCATGTGCAGGGCAATATAACAACTCTCGTTTTTGACGCCGGCGTACGTTTTTTTCGGAAAAATTTTTTTGACGCCGGCGTTTTGCGAATTTATTCGCTGGCGGCGAATCGCTGGCTGGCGAATAAATTCGTCCATCACTATCTACAAGATATTTTGCACCATTAAATAGGCACCAGAGGAATTTTCATACTATCACAATTATAGTAATGACTCCAGTTGTGAGGCGATCACTCACATGACAAACTGTATGTTTAAGCAAAACTCTCATTGGGTTACCAACTTAGACCTTCTAAAAAGCCCCCCTAACCAAGGGGTATTAGAAACTATTAGTGTAGCATACATGATGGCCAAAGTCTCCCATAGCATATCAAATAATGTGCTCCAGCTGTGAGAGATTTAAAATTAAGGTACATTATTGTGTGTCATTCTGTGGCTACTAAAAGATACTTGTGAGGGGACATGATTACACTTTACAAGTACATTAGAGGACATTATAGACAAATAGCAGGGGACCTTTTTACCCATAAAGAGGATCACCGTACCAGAGGCCACCCCTTTAGACTAGAAGAAAAGAACTTTCATTTGAAGCAACGTAGGGGGTTCTTCACAGTCAGGACAGTGAGGTTGTGGAATGCACTGCCGGGTGATGTTGTGATGCTGATTCAGTTAATGCCTTTAAGAATGGCTTGGATGATTTCTTGGACAGACATAATATCCAAGGCTATTGTGATACTAAAATCTTTAGTTTGGGGCAGATTTATCAAGCGTCAAAGTGAATTCGAGGGAATTTTCGAAGTAAAAAAATTTGAAATTCAAGGTAATTTTTTGGATACTTCGACCATCGAATAGGATACTACAACTTCGACTTTGAATTCCATTCAAAGTAAAATAGTTTGAATATTCGACCATTCGATAATCAAAGTACTGTCTCTTTAAAAAAACTTTGACTTCAATACTTCAAATTAAACCTGCCAAAGTGCTGTGTTAGCTTATGGGGACCTTCTAGAGCAGTTTTCTAAGTTTTTTGAAGTCAAAGTAAAATCGTTTGATCGATGGATGAAAGGATCGATTCGAAGGATTTAATGATTCGATCGTTCGATTTTACTTCGACTACAGGATACCCAAATTTAGTGAAAAAAAGTTTGAATTCGATATTCGAATTCAAAGTATTTCAATTCGATGGTCGAATCTGAAGTATTTTTAACTTCGAAATTTGACCCTTGATAAATCTGCCCCTTAGTATATGGGTGTATATATAGTTTATGCGAGTGTGTATGTATGGATGCTGGGTTTCATTTCGGTTGAACTTGATGGACTTCGGTCTTTTTTCAACCCAATCTAACTATGTAACTATGTAAATATATATAAATACAAAGACACACTTATATGCTCATACTTTAATTACTTCTATATATAAAGAAAAGAAAAAAATGAACAGAAGTTTTGAAGAAAAAAAAATTCGGATGGTTGGTGCATCTTTTGTAGATATTAGATGATAACAGTATTAATTCAGAAATCTTTCAAATTAGACTTAATAAAGGACAGGTTATAACTTCTATTCTATTTTAGAGCTTTTCTGTACTACATGCACCATTAATTGCCTAATTACAAGCAAACTCCACCAGTAAACCAGAACAACTTTTTTGACCTTTGATTTCAAAGCAGCAAATCACCAAATCTGATTTCTTGACACATTTTGCAAAGGTATTTCTATTGAAATAATATATTCATTATCCATTAGATCTGGCATGAACTCTGCGGTGCGGCAATTGTGATACAATCGAACAAAGGGCTTAGTGTCAGCCACTGTAATGACTTTCTGATTATCTGTCTTTAAATGATAAATGAAACAAAAATGTAGCCCCTGCACCACATATATAATTGTAATTTTGCCAGAATAGGGATTTGCTTATAAAAGAAAAACTCTTAAACATCCTTTTTATTAGACCAATAAAGCTGTTCTGTTGAGCATTTAATGAAAAATATACTGTACAAGTTACATTCATATACTATATCTGAATTTTGTGATATTTTGTCATTGAACTTGCAAAGATAATAATGTATTTGTAATAAGGAATTTTTTACGTAAAGGGACAGTTCACCCTTAATTAGATTTATTATGAAATAACAATGATATGCTGATTACTTACAAGTTTCTCTTTTTTTTATATACTGTAGGTGTTGTTTATGAACTAATCAACAGATACAGTATGTGGCTGCAGGGGTCACTGGAAAACCAGAAAACAGGTTTAGCCTCAAACTAGTGATGGGCGAATTTGCGCCGTTTCGCTGGAAAATGTGCGAATTTCGCATGAATTTCGCGAAATGGCTAAAAATTTGCAAAACAGAAAAAAATTTTGATGCCGGCAAATTTTTGCGGGCGTTTTGCGAATTTATTCGCTGGCGGCGAATCGCGTGAATTCACGCCTGCCAAATTAATTCGCCCATCACTACCTCAAACTGATGTATGTTCTGCTGCTCCCTAAATTGAATTCAAATTTATTATTTGGTTGTTAGGGTCTCAGTTTGACTAGCAATCATATACAAATTTTAAATCCAAAAGAGAAACCTGCAGAACTAAAAAGCCAAATAACTGCAAATCCACAATTACAAAAACTGCTATTTCCTACAGTACATGATATTAAAAGCAAAACAGTAATAGCCCATATTGAAAAGAATCTAACACAATGCAGTGCACATGTAATCAAAGCAAATAAGAGGGCTGTCTGCAAGTGCATCAAACAAAGTGCAAATCCCATGCTTTTTTTCCCATAATGTAGCATTTCCCCCCCCAGAATTCCAGTTGTGGTCACGAAGTAGAGTTGTGCCTGATGCCATTGCTGCAGATGTGCCAAACCATTTACAAGTGTGCCAAATATTTTCAAACTCTGGTTGCTGTCATTTCCACAGTTCAATGTGCAAGTGACCTGTGTGTCTTATTCTTTAGACTCAAGTGCCCATTGATGCAGGACACTGAGAGAAACCTGGGGCTAGTGCCTGGAAGTGGTGGTAGCTCCAGGGTTTCTTTGCATCAAGAGGTAATACAATGCCTAAATAACATATTTTGATCAGTTTTAAGTATGCAGCTGCACTATCATTTGTGACTATAGATGATTGGATTAGTTGGATGATGTGAATCTGAAGGGCTTTAAAAGCACACCTATGTGCATCCAACATGTTGCCCTAACAGGGACAATTTGCATTCATCTGCACACGATTACCAGAAGGGTAAATACAGTATTAAAACATCTGGTATTTGCTACAAGTGTTTGTGTCATTACAGGAAGACGGTGGGTGAGGTGCGCAATCAATAACCATATAAGTAATTTGCACTAAAATTTTCAAAAGCATTTAATGACTGTTGATCTGACACATCAATGGATTTTATTTGTCTTTATGAATACTGATTGCTTTGTAGGCACTCTAAAATTATACATTCACCTTTATGTGGTTAATTCCACAACCTCAAACCACAAATATAAATGTTTCTAAAGCAAACTAGACCCAAGCAAATATTAGTAACTTCACCAATTAAATAATTCAGATTTGTAAATTTGACATTTTTTTTTTTTCAAAACATCTTGATCACACCATCTAGCAATGAGATTTTCTATGTGTAAACAGACATTAGATACCTACTACACAAATGGGATATGTGGGTTTAAATAAGTTATAGTGCTCTTCTATAAATTAGTACAGTACTTTAGTCTAATTTTATATGTAATTGCAACAACAAAATAAAAAAAAGTAACTGAAGAACGTAATGAAGAAAACTCAGTATAAACACGCTTTTCTATTGTTTCAGTTTCAACAAAAGAGTCTGTTGTATTTGCTTTCAAGTCTTGTTTGGTAGAAATTGAGTTTTTGCTAAGATTTCTCTGAAGAGTTCTTCATAATAAAGTACTGGGCTTTGACTTCGTGTACACATTGACTCCTGTCAAATTTAACAAGTGATTTAGTTAAACAATGTAGAACACGTTTAGATGAGCAGCATATGGCCGCATAGGAACCAGTCAGTTTATAGAATTTCCCAGGTCTCCTGGCTAATTTTTCTAATGCTTAGCGACAGACTTGAGACTTAACTCTTCATGTGTTTTGACCAAATAAAGTAAATGTTAATTTTGTAAACACTCTAGAATATAGATATTAAATAGCACTTTAGTAAAGACATTATGATTATTTTTATTATATGAAGTTTATTGCAACATCAGTACTTGCCCTAATCTAATCAGAAAACCAAAGTAAACAGCAAAATAAGAACTGCTGAGAGAGAGAGAGAGAGAGAGAGAGAGAGAGAGAGAGAGAGAGAGAGAGAGAGAGAGAGAGAGAGAGATATTAAGCATTCATATAGATTGATGAAATTGGATTTCCCATATAAGCCCTAACTTTCCAACCATAATGTGTTTGGTGTGTTCTCAAGGTGTGTGAATTATTCATGGATTATGAGCTTCTGTATTTTCAATGTTCTTATGTATAAATAGTTAACTGTTCATAAGGAATGCCCTTGTTTGTAACCCACATATTTATAGTTTTGGTCAAAGGTATATAAAGTATTTCCAATGATAACTCTTGAACACGATACACAAAGTGGACCATGGAAAAAACATGAAAAAGAGACTCTAGGTTAATGTCACAATCCCCAAGAGACTGCACTAGAGCTTTGCAAATGATCATCACAAAGGCAAGATTCAAAGGAATTTGTTAACAATTGAACTGAAAGCCATATCTATAGGAATCAGAGGTATCCACATTATAAATACATCTTCTTTGAGATAGCATGCCAAGAGTAATGCTTCAATAACATGAAGCTTTTCTCTATTATTCAATATTATATAAATTTTATTTATGCTGTTATACTGTTTAATCTGTGGTATTCTATACAAACTATAGCTGTGTTACATATTTTCGTTGGTCCAAATTAAGCAACTAAGCACATATCCAAAATTATGGAATGAATTGGTCTTTGGTTAGATAGGTAGTTGGGCTAAACAGATGACAGATTGAAGTTCATCACATTTGAAAAGCCATTGTTATATGTTTTGTCCTTTACCACAATACACAGCTGATTAGTTTTCCAATACTACTGAATAGCAAGACAAGACTCTTCCTGCACTGCACTCCCCTGCACTGCTCACATGGTCTACCACTGAGAATATTACCATGGATATTGATAAGGAATGGCTGTGCACTCTATCGCATATTGTGAGAATCTTCTTAGTCAGCAATAGCTGGCAGTGCGTGAGATAAGTAGTAGTGAACATTTTCAAAACCAAAAAAGAGTCTCAACTCACACTCTGTAGGTGTAACTCAGTTCATTAAATTTTATTCAGTCAAGGTTTACTTAATTAATCACCAACCATCAATTTCATGTATATATAACTTTACATTTACACCAATTTAATCAATATGTAAATTCTTGTATAATAAATTATTCAAACTAATTAATTGCAAGTTCATTATCAATTAATTCTATAAATACAGTAGGTAAATTCATGTAAAAGCTCAGTTAAAATCCATTGTGAAATTCATGATTTCCATACTGCAAAAAATCCTGAAGGAAGACAAAAAATGTAATATGTCCCGGAATTTGGACTACTAAGGATTCCCAATTTAATGAATGTGATCCAATTTAAAGGAGAAGTTAAGGTGTTTCAAATTCTAATTGCTTCATCCTGTAGGGAAAGTATGTCTTTGATCCTCAGTGCAGCGCCCCTTTTCTCTTTTGGGATATTGCCACAGCGCTATTGTAAAGTTAAGAGTTAATCTTAAATGCTTTGTGTGAATTTGGAACAACTTTGGAGAGATTAGTATGTAAACCCTGACTGAATAAAATTGAATGAACTGAGTTGCAACTACAGAGTGCGAGTTGAGATTCTTTTTTGGTTTTGAAAATATTACCATGGATCCTCCACTCCATCCCTCATAGCATAGCTTTATTCAGACAAAAGAGCATGATCATAATAAAACATAATTATGAAGGGATGAAGTGCCATACAAAGGCATGAAATGCATCAGGTGATTTTTTGTCTCACAGTGTGATTTTATGAGATGAAGTTTTATTTTTTAATATGATCTTCCAAAGGATGCATGTTCCTTTGTGAATCCCCAAGGTGAATATGTGTTCCGTTGCTACAATACTCTGTCCAGGAGTTTTTCAGTACTATGGAATGGCCTAATCCTATTGCTAGATAAATAGGTAGTATTGCAGGCAGGGGATACATTTTTTTTTATGCAAAAAATAGTTTTAGGCCACAACCAAGATTGAATGATGGTTCCCAAAGATTTATTACATTTGGTTGTAAAATATGGGATACCTAAATGTGATCAGATAGATAAGCAGCTGTTTGCTTCATAGGAGGATGTTCCCTGAAAAGTTTAATGTCCATATAAATGATATGCTATAAAATAATTAAAAAAAACAACACTATAGTCTGGGGTGGGTGTTGATTTGCAGAGTCATTGCATGAAGGGGCATGATTTCCACCATTATAGTTCTCTAACCTGCTATCCTTCAGGAATTAGTTACTTGAAGGGGGCCATATGAGACATAACTGTTCAGTTAGAAACAGAAGTAAACTAACTGAACAGTAATGCCCTATATAGGTCCCCTTAAAGTCACTGAATAACTAAGAGGTTAGAGAGCTGCATAGGAGGAAGTTGGGTTCTGACTATTATGTTAGACAGCCAGTCACTCCAGCTTTTGTAGATTACATTTTTTACCCAGTTTTATTATTTACACTGAACTGTTCTTTTAATGTGACAAAATTGCACCATGTGTGGATAATAAATATTAGTTTATACATCCCATTTACTTGTGTAAGCAATAACATTGTTCACTTTTGGACCTACCCTTCTACACACCCATGATGTGTACCGTGGTAGCAGCTTTGAGAAATTTAAATTTTTTTTTTTCACTGATTTGGCTCTGTTTAGGATTCTTTTGTTAAGCATCTCATTAATTATAAAAAAAAGTCATTATTATTGGGCATTTTTACATTTCCCAGGGGACCATGTCAAAACAATGTAAATTCCAGGAAAACATCAAATCTGGGAAAGAAAAGACTGTTTGCTTGAATGGAGTAGCAACAAAATGGTGTTAATTCCAGGAAAGCGAAATCCAGGGACATAAAACCGGGGTTCTACTGTACAATTATATGCTTAAAATGAAAGTTTTATTGTAAATTTGTGCATTACCCTGTATATTGCTTGAATATTAGATGTAGCATTTCAAACTAGATGACTGTTCAATAAGAAAGACAGAAGGAAGCAGCAGAAAGAGATGAGCCTGGAGCAAGGGATTCCCAAATGGAGAAAACGGCAGTGGAAATAGCAGAGTACACACAAACCATCCATGAATATAAAATACATGATTGATGAAACCTATGCCTTGGTTACAAAGTTGCCTGATATTAGGACATCATTTTGGGTTGTCAAGCTTCCAAAACATCAAGTGCCTGGAAGAAAGCTCTCTGGGGCTGGGTTTGTGAGACTGTGATTTATTTATTTATTTATCTGTATCTGCCATTTTTTTTTTTAAATCCCAAAACAGTTGTCTGGGGAAAATGGTTTAATACATACAGATCTATTGTCCCTGCTGGCTATGAGACCAAAATGAAATTCTTGGTTTTCTTGTGTGATGTACAGTAACAATTTTACTGTTTAGCAAAGACGGCTGAAATAAGACTTCAGATATTCGCTGTATAACAATAGCGTAATAAGAAACATAAACTTAAGTGTGTCATTTAAAAGAGAATGTAATACAATGGCTTTATTAAAGAAATATAGTATGTGTTAATATTTGGACAGTCTACCAGAATTAACTATAACCCATATTTGAACACAAAGGTATGCTAATGCCTCTGAATAAAAAGAATAATTAGAAATACTTTATTAAGTGTATATTGATGTCTTCATAAACTGAGTGTTATTATTTGTTGATCCCAAAAACATGTACTGCACAAAAATGTACAATATTAGGCAATATTAGGAAATCCCACAAGAACCAGACCAGTAAATAATCAAAGGGGGAATGTAATAATAAGTTGGTGATGGTAAAAATAATTGCAGTATGAAAATGTATGCCTTTGCACAAACATTTTACTTTGCACAAATTTTGCAAATCCAGAAACTGTTTAATGACCACTTCTGACAGTGGAAGAAAGATTGTGCACAATGTTCAATTAATATTCACTGTGCAATAACAGTTTAATGAAGAATATTCCATTGCAAAATGTGAATTTTTATTATTTATGCAAATTGTTTTTCTTTTTGTCATTTTTATAATATTTCCCCCTTATAATGGGTTCTTAGATATCTTAATTATAGCATAACTACTGTTGTAAATGTCTTAAACTATTAAGAGCAATGTAGGGGGCTTGATCCAATAATGGAACAAAATGCAGGGCTAACACCAAAATGTTTTAAAAAAGTTTTTATAGTAAGGTCCTGCTGTTTTTTTTTGTAGCTAGATGCAACTGTTTTCTTAAAAAGTGCTACTGTAAATATTGTATCTTCAAAACTTAGGGATGAGTAAATTTTTTCGATGTGTTTCTCCGCGGAAATGACTTGTTGTGAGAAAAACATGCTGTGCGTCAAGAAAAAAATGTTGCGTGGCAAAAAAAATGTTGCGCATCAAAAATATTTCTTGCCCTGAATTAAAAGCTGTGCAGGTCTGGACACTGTATCTTACGGTTTGTAACTGCCACCTCACAACTGAATCCCAAGTTAATGATCTTGTGTAAACTATTTGGCAATAAGTGTGTTGGATACAAGCCAGACAAAGCAAAATTAATGAACCAAAGCAAGGAGGTTCCCAAATTATCAACATTCACCCCATAAATGTACCTCTTCATTTATAGAGTTGGACTTCAATTACTATAGGAATATGATAACACTCACTATAGGAATTACATCATCCAAAAAATGAAAAAATGGTAAGATGCCCACATTTATTATTTACAGTAGGCATTTAAATACTCACAGGAAATTGGAGCATACAATATTTCCCATTTTAAAAAAAATGGGTTGGTAAATTCTAGCTGTGATTTTATTTAGGTTTTACAGATCGATGTTTTCCAAAAGACCATAAGAGAAAACAGAAAAAATGTCCTTAGTTTATTCGAAACAATATCTTTCTTTCTTTTTCAAAACCACAATAAAGGATCCCCTGTAGATTGAGTTACAACCATGTTTATTTAGGTTCACTATAATGCCTCAAGCTCTCTTTAAAAGGTTGCTTTGATAAATAATGTGCCATGAACAAAATCATATTTTTCCTATGACATAAGTACACACCACACTCAGGAAAAGGAATTGTGTGTTAAGAACTTTGCATTAATCATCCTTAAACAGGTGTTTAATCTTTCTTTGTTTCTGTTGCTGTGAGCTTTTCTGCCTGTTTTTAAATGATTATAGGATTGGCTTCATTTGTTGTGCTTTTGTGTAAGTATGTTATAAACACCACTAAGGGAATTTATTTTTATAGTTTTATCATGCTGGGATATCTCCATACTATTTTATAAATAAGTAAACTATATTATGTACCGAATAACTATTATTTAACATGTAACCCGATCAACAAAGGGTTTCATCCATCTCAAAATGAACAATGTATTAAAATTACTTGACAAAAGAATGAATATAAATGTTTTAAATGTACAAAACAAAATAAAATACAGGCAAGGGGACAAAATGTCTTTCTTACATAATGCAATGTAATTTATGTGATGGTAAAATAATTCTACTTTAGTTAGATTCTTCTTTTGCTTCTTTGGCTACTGCACAAAGATAAAAGAAAGAGAGACAGATTGCTAAGTGTGGGACAGTGAAGAGTAATCATTATTTCATATAGAATTTTTAAATAGATCAAGAAAATGATTTGAATTCATATAATCTAAGAAGTATAATGTCTGTCTGAGGATAACCACCAGGCAGCATGCCAAAATAATAGGGTTAATGGTCATGCCATTAATAATATTATAAAAGGAGAAGAAGGACCAGGTTGGCTGGAAGACCATAAGCTTTATTTTAGCTAAATTCAGTTTGAGGTGGCATTGATTCATCTAGGAAAAGATATCTAGGAAGTAATTAGAGCTCTGGGTCAATATGTAAATATAAAGGTAAGTATATCTCATTGTCATCTGCATATAAGTGGTATTAAAAGCCAGTTGAATAAATAAGGACTCAAAGAGAATGTAGAAGAACATAGCACAGATGAACTAGGAAAGATAATTTGTTAAAAGTAAAAGCATTTGTAGGGACCCTGAGGCATAAGTTCCTCTTTTCATTTGGAGCCTCATGGTGTATACAGGGTTTCTGGATTGGTGTAGCATGGCTGATCCCAAAAGCAGCCACAAGCTGGCACTGTGCAACCATATAAAAGGGGATTCCATGTGCTCAGTCAGCCATTACTGCTGGAGGATTCCTACTATCACTTTCATGTAGGAAGGTGACCAGAACATATGCAAAGATGTAGGGGGCTAAAAGTAAGGAGTAAAGGGAGTTAACCGTGCTCGCGCTATAGACAGTACTGGGAGCAATACCATGAAGGATTTAAAGCCTTGTTGTGTGCTCGGCTAGGAGCTTTTAAAGATTTCATCGCTGTGGATGCCTGTTCCAGCTCAGGAGGAGCCTACCCATCTGTGTGAATCCCAAGGTTGAGTTGTGCCTAACGGAGGGTAGAAAAAGAATAAGGATCCAGCGTATCTCCTGTTTGTGAAACAGGCTGTTTGTGTGCCTGCCACGTGGGAGCCAATATCATGTCCAGTGGGAAAGGTATTTGGTGCAGGTAGCGCCACCTGGGGACACATGTGCTCTTTGGGGAAAAGGGACTAAGACTCTTTGTCTGCCAAAGGAGTTGCGGGACTTTGCCTGGCATGGAGGGTCAAGAAATGGATTGACACAGGTTCCCAGGGGAGTGGGTTACAAATGATATGATGTAAATGTGTTTTACTTCCCCTTTAATTTACACTTTCCTTAAATAAAGTTGTGGTTTGTTATATAATAAAGTGTGTGAGTGATTTGTTTCCTAAAGGGACTGTCCTCAGGTGTATTCCAGGAACCCATTAGGTGGAGGCACTGCCAGAGAAGCGTTTCCCAGTACCTTTCCCCTTTGCAAAGGGAACTCAGGACCCGAGTTGGTAAGCTGGTACAACCTTGGCACCAGGGGGGTCGCCAAGAGGGTGTTACACAACTGAGAAGGGGAAATTAGAAAGGTAGAAAGAAACTCAGGATGCAGCTTGATTACCAAGAGAAGAGAGAATTTTAAATAAAACGAAAAAAGCAGATGATGAGTCCAGGAGAAGGGTTAACAGATGTCTGCAGGGAAGGACTGAGTGTGACATCACAAACATGCCCACTCCTCCCACAGTGGCTGCTGCTCTGTAACTTAAGCAGAAAGAGCAGGTTGTGTCAGATACTAGAAAGTCCTGGACAGGAAGTTGCAAAAGGGGGAGGGCTGAGCACAGTTTTTAAGCTAATGCAGATGTTTTTGATCCAAAAGGTATTAAAATCAAAACCATTTCTTCTATTTTACATTATTTTACATGGTTTGATGCATTGGGAAAATGTATGCTATATGTCCCTTGAAATGTCTATAAATGAACTAAATGAAGTCATAAGTTAGTTAGTTGACATTATGTGGACAAATTATTATATGGCAAAGCAGATGTAGTTCTTGAGTTTGCATTTACATTTCTTTCATTGTATTCCTAGCAAATGTTTTGCCCTAGCAATGACTAAGATGACATTTTTCATATGTAAAAGATCCTTGTTAATGTAAAAGTTAGGTGCAATTAAATATATATTCTTTCATAAACTACAGTGATGTCTAGCATTTGACAGTGAAGAATGAATACCTTGCAGTAATACACTGTGTCTAGAGAGTAGTGCCAAAGAGCATCGTATGCACTGCTGTTGTCTCTGAAATAAGATGCCAGCCCAAATATGAATATAATGTTTCAAAAAAGTACTATATTAATATTAAAAGGCTACTAAAACAGATACTTGTATACTAAAAGAAGACCACAAACAAAACAACAATAATAATTATAATTATTATAATTATCATTAATATTGTGTTGATGATCCTAGGTCTTATTTATAATAGAAGTTAGAATAAACATGTTCCTAATATCAATGAATCAAAACAAGAAGTTTTCTGCTCAGAATTGGGATATTACCAACCCATAATGTCTTCAGTATCATCTCATTAGTATCCTATTAGATAAATATCTATAGTAATGTAATGCTTTCATTCCTCAATTATATAACTAATGCATTACTTTAGTTTTTGCCAGAATCCTATAATATATTCTAATTCGCTCTGTCCTAATATATAAAAGACGTTGCATTTTTTCTGATCCATTATATGGCACAGCTAGGATAGATCATTTGTTTTAATCAGTTGTAGGTTGCTGCCGTGTTGAAGAAGTACAATTTTCCTGATCCATTACATTGGTCTATTGAGGGAGGGGGTTGCAGTACAGGGAAAGATAAATACTGTTGTGCTTTTCTATTTCATGAAAGTGCTAAAGAAAAGAATTTCTCTGCATACATTACGAAGACATATTTAAAGATAATTTAACACAAAAAGTTGTTTTTCTGCCCAATCATCATTAGCCGGCAGGTGCAACTCAGATCACAAATTATAGTCTCCACATGGGTATGGGGCTGATTTATCAATGCTCAAATTTGAGTTTATTAAAAAAAAATTAATTTGTTTTAAGAATTGGTAAACACATTAAAATGATGAGTAGAATACAAATTCACTGCATTCAAGATTTTTTTTCATATCTTTATCTGATTATGGGCCAGATTCAATTCAGTGAAGTTATCTCATGGTTTATCATATGAAAACTCACACGATTCAATTGCAGGAGAAAAAAAACTTTTCTCCAAAATCTGTTCCAGTTTTTTCACAAAGACTTCAATGGAGTTTTCCCATGATAAACAGTGAGTTGTTTTTCTGAATTGAATTGCTTCTCAAATTTAATCTCATCCATGAGTTTTCACATGATAAACCTTTATCTCACTGAATTGAAGTTTGAGTTTTCTTATAAATAAGCACATATTGAAGCTCGTTTTTTTTAAAAAAAATCACAAATTTGATTTTAACAAATAAGCTTCCCATATCTGGTGTTCGCTGATTGCAAATATTCTTATTAATATGTCATAATATACTGTATGTTATAAAGCCCTGGTATTCACCATGGCCAAAAGTGTAACTAAGCAAAAATCCATTATAAGTTATATCAAAAAGATATATGTCCCAAGGCTTTTTTGTAGTAAAAATAAGTTAATTATTAATAATCACATTAAAAAGGTTTTTGGTACATACTGACCCCACATGGCCCACCTTACGTGTTTCGTACCCTCCGGCACTTAGAGACACCTATGACTAAGTGCTGGAGGGTACGAAACGCGTAAGGTGAGGCATGTGTTGTGTGTCACTATTGTGAGGTTAAGGTCTAATTTTACACTTACCTTTTGGATTAGGCTTTACCTTTGAAAGACACTAATGAATTCATAAATGTATTTAAACCATTGTCTTTCATGTATATCTCCCCAACCTAGATGATACCTTCCTCAACTAATTTATCTAAATGTCCTTCCACAGACACACATACAAAAAAACACTTGCCTAGATATTTTTTCTAGCCATATCAAAAGTGCACTTTATACAGTCTATTTCAAGTAGAATCGTCTGTACAATCCAATGCATAGGTGTGTTTCCTCCCTTGTTCTGTAGCGTTACCCTCTAAATAACCCAATTAGAATTTTTAATTGCTATAAATTGAATTAAAATGATTGAGTGATTTAAGGATGGTAATCGTGCTTTATGTCACTGTTTTGAATTTCCACTTAATTGCACTGATAGCACTAGCACTACATTTCTGAATTATTTTTATGATATCTAAAGGGGTTGCTATTTTCTTGGCAATATTTATATTCTCATCACAAGCTTTTCTTTTACTGCTTATTTATAATATAGAATTAAGGCCAGGCTATCACAGGGATGACAGTCGTCCCAGGCCTGGATATTTCTGATGTTAAGGGGGCCCAGCTGTGCTGCCGAAGAAGCAGCACCTAAGAAGAATGAAGTTGTCTCCAAAGACGAAAGAAGAATGCCTGTCGAGGAGAAAGAGGGCCACCTGCTGAACTTTAAAGGTAAGTTCCATCGAACAATGTTTTTATTTCATCTTAAACCCCTGGCCACCAAGTCACCCAATATTTTTTTTTTTTTAACTTGTAGGGGACCCTGGCCACCAATTTTTTTTTTAATGCTTGGGCTGGCCATATTCAGAGTGTTTTTTTTTTTTTTTACCACGTCTGTGTGGTATTTGTACTTTGGGTTGAGGGGGGCCCAGAAAACTTGTTGTACAAGCCCCCCGTGAGTTCTGATGGCAGCCCTGATTACACCAAGTTTTTATTTGTGGAAATAATACAATATATACATTTTTTGTCTCTAAATTACTAGTTCATGTATTGGATGTTATTCTAAAACCTGCCAATGCCTTTTTCACAGAATGCTATATTGCCTAACCAATTTTTAATCTTTGATCAGTTTACTTTACTCTGTAACTCTAAAGCAGTACTTTGTACTTGATGGTAACTAAATACAGGGGCGATCCATGGGCTGCTGGCGCCTGAGGCAGCAACCCCGATGCCGCCCCCCTCTCCCGCTCCGTGCTTAAAAATTTATCATCGGAGCAGGTCAAAAGGTGCGGCATCGCTAGTGTAATGAGCGCGTACTGCGATTTCTGCACTAGCAGAGCCGAATTTCCGATTTAAAAACCAGAAATTCGGCCTTTAAAGTTACAGGAGGCGGCTTTTTGCCGCCCCTTGTAACTGGCTGTTCCCTGCTGCCTGAGGCAAGGTGCTCACCTTGCCTCATGGCCGGAACGGCCCTGACTAAATAGGTATAAATTCATGCACGTATATTATATAAAAAAAAACATTAAACAAAGTTTCATTGTATAGCAATCAAATTATGAAAATAATTATTCCAAACTGCAACTACAAACGGAAAACATTGCAGGCCTCACTGCACTGTACAGATGCTACAGTACATTTCAAAAGTGACCTTCAAAACATGATTTTCCAATTTCTGACATTAATTGAAGCTGACATGTTGATGCAGTAAAAGGACAAGACCAATACTGCAAACAATTTTAAACTTTATTATCTGTAATATTTGCATATTGAGGTGCCGAATTACAACTCATTCAGGAGATGCCTGGCATTGGCAAGGTAATGACTTCCTGATTATCTGTCGTTGAATGATTGATGAAATGAATATGAAGCCATCAAACAGAATATAAAATGAGCAGCTTGGCGCCTAAAACTGTATCTGTTTTTGTGTTTACTGAAAATAAACATGTATAAAGAGACATGCAGAGTTCTTCAGTTATATATTAACACTAACATAAGACAGATAAAGCTCTAGTACCAATATTTTTGTTCAGTTTCTTTGTTCCAGAATCATATGAATCAATGGAATCAAAATGCAATAGGCATGTTTGAGTAAAACAAGGGAAGAATTTTATTTTATTCCTTTTCCATGTGTAATCCCTGACAAATACCATTACCTTCTTGCCACTTCAGGAAGAGGGAGAAACTGTCACTTTTCAGATAAATCCAGTAATCTACCTCTTTCTGATGCATTTTCTATTTATAAAATAAAGGTTTTCTTTGGATGTTTTTACTTTTTCCCCTCTCCAGAGAAGTGTCATAAATCTGATGGCTTCAACCAGTGATTTCTTTTTTCAGATCCAACAAAGACCTAGAGACCAAAAACATCTATGTAAGAGGCTTACAAAGTGCATTCCCTGCTGACACTCTCCTCCAAGGTAATCCTAAGGAATGACAGCATGTGTATCATAAATAATATTGTTGAAACAGCTTCTTGCTTGGCAAAATGATTTTAGATTCTGTGTATAGCAATATTCAACTACAGCAGATGTCTGCTTTTGTAGTCCACTGCTGACAAGGTATGTCATTTGATTTTTGCAGCTACAAGTTCAGAAAATCAGTTATATATTGTATATCGTTCCATTTCTGAACTGCATGGATGACAAAACTCAGTGACATTGTTTCTTTCTAATTTATCATTTTGTCTACTTTATTCAAAAAGTTTTTAAAGACTGTTTTTTTTTATAAAGTAAACAAATGCTGAAAGACAATATGAATTGTGTACATTACTACAAAAAAAATCTGACCTGTGTCGGACAAATACAAAAACGTTTTTTTTTTTTAATTAAACATATAAATAAATTCTTATTTGCTGCATTAAACAGTAAAGATCAGTGAAACTGCGAGCATAGGAGGAGTAGGAGACTAGTTAATTACCTCTCCCTTGTATAATGAATGTATCATGAAAACCTCTTCAAATGCAAACTTGAGGTAGCTACTTGCAAAAGGAAGGAACCTTATTTTTACAGTACAGGTATGGGACCTGTTATCCAGAATGCTCGGGACCTGGGGTTTTCCGGATAATGGATCTTTCCGTAATTTGAGTCTTCATGCCTTAAGTCTACTAGAAATTCATTTAAACATTAAATAAACCCAATAGGCTGTTTTTGCTTCCAATAAGGATTAATTATATCTTAGTTGGGATCAAGTACAAACTGCTGTTTTATTATTACAGAAAAAAAGGAAATCAGTTCTAAAAATTTGGATTATTTGGATAAAATGGAGTCTATGGAGGACAGCCGTTCTGTAATTTGGAGCTTTCTGGATATCGGGTTTCCGGATAAGGGATCCTATACTTGTATTAAATGGCAGATTCCAATGGGCAGGAATAGGGGTTAAAAATGTTAATATATTTTAGGGATGCATGGAATCCCATATTCATCTTAATCCGAGCCTTTTTGGCTGACCCAAGAGCGGAGCTGAACTAAATCCAATCCCTATATAAAGCATAAGTTTGTTGTGTCCACGCTTCACTCTGCAGTATTTCCATCCCACACTGACAGTGTTGAGAGTTTGGATTTGGTTCAGTATTAGGCCAAAACAGTATCCAATAAGAATATGGCTTAATACTGAATTGGGGGGCTCAGTGCAATCCTGAAGATATTAAATGAAATTACATTTGAAATCAGTATCTGGCTGTTTATATTAGTATTCTTGCTATATAGTAGTTGCAATAATAGCAGCCTTGATTAGCAAATTTTTTTGGCATGCAAATTTTTTTCAAAAAGTCAAAATGTCGCAGAGACAAAAAAGTCCCCCTAAGAAAAAACACTCATTGACTTTAATGCATTTGGAGTTAGAAAAAAAAGTTGCACATAAAAAATTGTTGCGTGTGAAAATGTTTTGTGATTTTTTTCAGCAGTTTTGCAAATTTTTCACAGAAGCCAAAAAGGACAGATTCGCTCATCACTAGCCTGTGCTTTTTGTGTGTTTTTCTAACTAATTGAAATCATAACTGTGTATTTAATACTATATTTAGGGTTGATAGCAATTAAAACATAAGCTGAAGTGGTGGTCGATCAAATTTCAGTTTAGACTTTCAACTACAATAGGTTTTGATAACGAATGCTGAAATGTCACTACATTTTTCATTATTAATGCAAGCAGCATTCTCTTTTGTAATCTATGTAGTACGTGGATCATAAGAACTGAGTCTGTGGTTCTCTTTTTAAATGGACAAAATGATATTAATGATTACAGGAGATGTACCTTGTCTTTAAAGAAAAGAGTGGTGAACTTAGTGTCCTTCAGGTAGTATGCTTGCCATATCTAGAAAAGTATACTGCTGTTGAATTACTCACCTTGGATTTTTACAAAGTTGACCTTCACTATAGAATATCAAGGGGCACATTTATCAAGGGTCGAATATCGAGGGTTAATTAACCCTCTAATTTGACCCTCGAAGTTAAATCCTTCGAATTTGAATATGGAATTCGTAGGATTTAGCGCAAATACTTTGACCGATCGATCAAAGTAAAAATCGTTTGATGGAACGAGACAGTACTTCCACTATCGAATGGTCGAATAGTCAAACGATTTTTAGTTCGAAACGAAGTCGAAGGTCGTAGTAGCCTATTCAGTGGTCGAAGTACCCAACAAAAATACTTCGAAATTAGAAGTATTTTATATTTGAATCCTTCACTCGAGCTTAGTAAATGTGCCCCCAAGATCTTAATCCATATTTCAATATATTTAATACAACAAAACTCTGTTCAAGCACACATATTTAAGGTATCCTTGATCTTTTCTAGCATGGACCTCCTTTGAAGGCACTTATCTGCACCAACACCGGCAAGAAAATAGAGGTTGAATGCTGCAGGAATTGCTTCCCTAGAGATATT
The DNA here is from genome assembly GCF_017654675.1 of Xenopus laevis. Taxonomy (NCBI): domain Eukaryota; kingdom Metazoa; phylum Chordata; class Amphibia; order Anura; family Pipidae; genus Xenopus; species Xenopus laevis. The sequence continues at coordinate 111,853,778 of NC_054376.1, forward strand.
CTCATGTCAGAGTAGAAACACAAGGCTGTCTTTATGCATTTGCAGCTCCGGCAATTAAAATGCAGATTTTTTTATGTTCAATACGACCTTTGATATAGCTTAAATGCATCACATTCCTTTACATCATTTTTAAATAGATGTAAAAGGGTACTGCAAATTAATATTTCATGTCTGCAGTGTTCACATTTGTATAAAATACAAATAAAGTCTTCAGTTTATATTTATTTGCCTTCGCTTGTGGAACTAAATGTGTTCTTGATCAACCACCTAAATCTATTCAACAAGCATCAAGAATCATCAGTGAGATGGAATAATGCCATCTAATTAGTCTTTGATATACAGCTTAATTGGGACCTAATAAGGGGTAGTGTATTCTAAAATCAATTATCTTGTTCTTTTTAATAAGAGCAACTAATTAGTTGGAAAATCACTACAATTCCATTTGTTATCCTACAGTGTTTAACGTCTCTCCCTCTATTTCCTCTCTCAACTGTGATCTTGGGTTTAGTTTAAATATAACATATCTAAAACAAAGGAAAAGATAAGAGAAATATTAAAAGTTGCTCCGGCATAACAAAATAAAAAGACGAGATCATGAATATTTTTCCAACATGTGCATCAGTGGGTCTAGGGTTAAATAGCTTTACACCACAGTCCCACCACCCCACCCAACTGCCTAAAGTTTGATTTATTTGCTAACATTTGTAATATAGTCATTATAGTGCCATTACATGAGCCTGAATGAAGACTACTATGAATGAATGAACTCTTTCACCCTATATAGTTTGTGATTAATCCATGTTAGAATTGTAACATGCATTCCTTTTCATCTGAAAAAAGTCTGGTTTTTGAATCAAACAATGCAGATGTCATTGTTATGCACCCCTTGCCTTCCACATAAAGCTGGAGCCATCTCAAGTCCTCCACCTGTCTATCTAAGGAGCTCTCTGGACTAAGGAATTCAAAAACTTCGAATTTCCAAGTAATTTTTGGGTACTTCGAATTGAAAAAACTTTGAATATTCGACCATTTGAAAATCGAAGTACTGTCTCTTTAAAAAACTTTGACTTCTACTTCGACACTTTGCCACCTTAAACCTGCCGAATTGCTATGTTAGCCTATAGGGACCTCCTAGAACCTATAGCCAGTATTTGGCTAAGTTTTTAGAAGTCTAAGGTTTTTTTTTGAAAACCGTTCTATTGATCGATTAAATCGTTCGAATTTCTACAATTCAATAGTCGAATTTCGAAGTTTTACCACTTTGAAATTCGACCCTTAGTAAATGTGCCCCTAATTGTTAGGAAGAAAATGGAAACATTGAGCATTTTTTTATTTTTTAACAGGAAAGGAACTTTACAATGTGGGCAATGTTTATGTACAGCTAAAAATGCCTTAACCTTGATGTAATTCCATGTTTCCATTGATTCCAATGGTCAATTTTCAGCAGCTTTGCAAATTTATTAGCAATGTAAAACTCTGCAATAGGGGAATTCCCCTGCAGGAGATTAGTGGGGTAGTGATTGGGGTAAGGACCCCAAGGCAATTTTGCACCAGGTAGGGACTGAGCTTTCAGAGAGTAGATTAGCGAGAATGTATGGGCTGTAGTAAAACAACCAGTTAATGATTGTTCACTGTGTGTGGACAGAGAAGGGGAAGCCAAAAGAGAGTGAGATGGAGAAGGGTTCCTGGAATGGCTAATGATGTTAGTGTTACTGCTAGTGTTCATCCACAGGAAAGGGGTACTGGCAGCTTCTAAAAGGAACATTGTGAGAGTGTGTGTGTTGGTAAATTGTAACTGAAGATACCAAAGTCTGATCAGTTGTGCAATAATATATTAATATATTTGTACTTGCCATACCCTGTGTAGGAGCTACTGAATAAAAGCCTGCCTGGTTCATCGCAAAAGTGTGAGATGTCTGTGTTACACAGAAAAGGCCTCCCTTATACCCTTTCACTGTGTAAGGAACCCAAAAAAATCCCCTCTGCTCTCATTCACTCTCCTGTGTCTCTATTCAGAGTCAATATGTGGGCCAGGTGCAGACATATAAGGGGGGTGGTTATTTACAATGATCTGAATACCCGAAATTTCCTGAAAGTTATAAAAGGCTTAAAATTTTTTTTTCGGAATTTATTAAACCCAGAGGCTAAAAAGCCTGAATATAAAAACATGGCATCTCAAACCTGTCGAGGTTGCATAAAAGTCAATGGGAACAGTCCCATTGATTTTTGGTTGTGTCGGGGGTTTCGGGCAATTTCACAATGTTTTCGGAGCTCTCAGGTGAAAACTCCAAAAAATTCTGAGTTTTCGGGGAAAATTCATGAAAAAATCGTGAAAATCAGAGCTTTTCACGCAAAGGTAATTTTCGTAAAAATGTAATAATAAATAAGCGTTAGATCGGAGTTTGTAGCAGCCGATATTGAGATAAATTCGGACCTTGATAAATAACCCCCATGGAGTGGATTTTGACACTGAAATGCATATGCAATGTCAAAACCCTCTCCATGGGGTCCATTTACTAACAATCAAATTTTGTTTTTACACGGATCTCAAAAAATTTCTTGTTTTCCCATATTTCTAAAAAAGCTCAAAAGGTTCAACATTTTTTAAAGTGGTGGTTCACCTTTAAGTTAACTTTTATTATTGCCAATTCTAAGCAACTTTCCAATTGGTCTTCATTATTCAATTTTTATAGTTTTTAAATGATATGCCTTTTTCTTCTGACTCTTTGCAGCTTTCAAATGGGGTTCCCTGACCCCATCTACAAAATAATGGCTCTGTAAAGCTGCACATGTATTGTTATTGCTACTTTTTATTATGCATCTATCTATTCAGGCCCTCTCCTAGTCATATTCCAGTCTCTTATCCAAATCAATGCATGGTTGCTAGGGTAATTTGGACCATAGCAACCAGATTGCTGAAATTGCAAACTAAAATGTTGAATAAAAAATCTAAATAATTCAAAACCGCAAATATTAAATGAACCTAATTTAAAGGTGAACAACCCCTTTAAGTGAAAAAGTCACTAACATTTAAGGCAAAACTTTGCCAAGTAAAAGTTGTCAAGGTCCTATAGAAATCAATGGGAGCTGATCTGATTGGACTGCTTTAAATCAATTCAGACTTTTCAGATTTTTGTCAGAATTGACAGGATTTTTAGAAGTTTTTGAGGTATTCATATTTAGCTCATTGTTCAATAATTTTTTTTGTTCATACTTTTTATATTTGGATCTTTTCATAAATTCAATGACAATTGTGGTCAAAGGAGCATATTTGTTGTGATGTGTAAAAAACAGAGTGACAATACACCACACATTGCCAGGCTTTGCTGTGTAAAAAATTTTTTATGCATTTTTCTTAGAGTGATGGTTTTATGAGTCTCTCGGAAATAATTTACACAACACAGAAAGTATGCTAAGCAGAGTTCATTGCAGATAGAGTGTGTAAGAGAACAAGATATACATCACCATTTGAGCAAATGAAGCGAACAGTGGCGGAACTACCGGGGGAGCAGGGGGTGCGAGCGGGCCAGGGCCCGCACCCCCTCAGGGCCCCCCGGCAGTCCGCGTGCCGCTTTGCGTTGCATATTCCTGGGCAGTTCCGGGTGTACAGAGGGGGGCGGGGTGCCCGGCTGCGCGTCCTGCACCAGGGCCCGCCCCCCTCTAGTTACATTTCTGCAAGCGAACACCTTCTTCTGCACCAAGCGACATGGAGATCCCGATTCAGTCAGTAGAGAAGCCTCAATCGGTGCACAAGGGCCCTGGGCAGTATGCATGTTTACTCCACAGGAGAGATCTCAGCCAACAAAATGGAGACCCCCAGTTTTACATGTGCTAGTAAACAAGGAGCTAATATCTTTATGAAAACCTCTTGGAACCCACTTCAACAAAATCTCTTTTTTCAGGAACAGGCCAGACTCCCAATAAATGAACCTAAACCCAAGACCTCAACTCATCAATGCTATTAGTATTTGAGTACATATTCTGCCCCTAGCGATACTAAAGAAAGTTCCCATGAGAACTTCCAGAAGTCCTAAATAGTCATGGGCAAATTTGTCCCGTTTCGCTTCTCTGAAAATTGGCAATTTTACTGCAAAATGTTTGGATTTTTGCCTGCAAATTTTCTCTGCAGTTTAGCGAATTTGTTCACTGGCCGTGAAACTCAGAAAATAGCCACAAATTTATTTGTCCATCACTAGTCATAAATATATTAGGAGCTAATAGGAGTCATAAACATACCATATTAGATCACTGGTTAACTGAGTTCAACAGTTCTTTCCTACAAAAACGTCTTATCCAAGACATTGGGTTACAAAGCCGTCCTATACAAACCATTGGCTGGGTAACAAAGTTGTCCGATATAAGATATTGGGTTCAACAGCACTTTCCTACAAAGCTGCATTATACAAGACCTTTCCATCAAAGTATAACCCTGAGTCACCAATGAAAAAACTTCTTTCATTACAAGCAATGTAAAATAACTGCATAAAATCTGGCATTTGTATGGCTTAAAATTACATGCACCATGTAATGTTTTATAAAGCTTTTTACATCGTTTATTCGACAAATTTCATTTTACACAACATAATACATATGCCACAGAGTTTCTGAGTTTAGTCATGGTTTCAAAAACCTTTAAAACTACTAAACTACTAAAACTATAATTTAATAAATAGGCCTCCATGTGTCTGCACCTAGGCTGACACAGTGGCTCCGAGCACAGACACAGGAGAGCGTGGATGTGAGTTTTGGGGCTCTTTCTTGGCCTGTGTTAATACAATACTTCACCATCGAAAAGTTTTTGAGGGCATGTAGAAGTCAATGGTATTTTATAATAAATTAAAATGGGTTTAATCAAGGATTCTAAAATCTCTAAAACCACAAAATGAGAACATTGATAAATAGGCTTTCCAGGGTCAAATCTATCAAAATTTGAGGTTAACACTTGCCACAGAAAACCTCACCCACTTTTTATCCATTCATATGGGATTTTAAGAAGAACATGTATGGAATAGTAAACTCTAACTTGATAAATACAATTCTAAAAATATCATAGAAAGTGATTTAATATCTGTGAGCCTTAATCTCGTCTGCACCAAAAATTCTACCACTCAATATTAATTGCTATGACTCTTCTAGAGACATATTTATCAAATGGTCAACTCTAATTTTCACCATTGATACTGTTGTATACCTATAAAAATCCCAAACTGTGGCTAGCTCTATATTCACACTTGGATAAATCTTTCCCTAAATATATTGGTGCAACATAGGCTAGTTTTAGCTTGGTTTCAACCAGTTCCAATTATCCATACAAATACAACTACAATACTGTTATAACGTTTTAGCAACAAAATATGCTCCATAATATGATATATTACCATCCTAAACCACAGGGGAGTGACTGGATTCCTGTCTAGGTGTGGTATCAAAGGAACACGAATCACAGGAACCAGAGCACCAAAGACCAAGCTAGCTTGACCTATAATGGGCAATGTGTGAGTGTAGAGCGTGAGTGTTTGTACTCAAGTTGCTGATATTCAGTTGAGCCAAAAGACTGCTTTTAGCAGTTTTAAAGGACCAGTAACACCAACAAATTTAAGTATTTTAACTGAAGGACCATATAATGTAGTGTTGCCCTGCATTGGTAAAACGGGTGTGTTTGCTTCATAAACAATACTATAGTTTATATAAAGAAGCTGCTGTATAGCGATAGGAGCAGCCATTCAAGCACAGGATACACAGTAGATACGTTCTGAAGAAACCCATTGTAAACTAAGCTCATCTGTTATCTGCTTTGGATCCAGTGACATCTCCTTTTTCAGCTTTGAATGGCTGCCCCTTGTCTACAGCTTTTCAGCTTTAATTTGATACCCCCACAGTACATGAGGAGTTCAGCTGATTTTTCGTTTGAGAATTAAAAATTGTACACCTTTCTATTTTCACAAGCTATTCATAAATGTAATTGATATTAGTCTCACAACTAGCATTAACTCTTTAATGTTGCAAGTAAGATGATATAAGCTGATCAAGGTGAGTGTAGGACTGGCCATCAGTCATCCCATCCCAGTTGTAGCATATGCCCATGGGAGCTCACTAATGTATACATCTTAAGGACATGCAAGATAGGGAACCGTTTAGTGGTTTACAAAAGTGCCTCCCCCTGGCTACCAATCATGAATGCAATGCTGCCAAACTCTGCCAGTGCCATATGCATGGGTAGAACGCAGGCCTCTATGCATTTTGAAGCACAGAGACTTGCATCAATTCTTCTACTTGCATGGAAGGGCTTGAATGCAAAATAAACAAATCTAATTGACCACTGATTGACCCCTGCATAGTTCTGTTTTAGTTGCTTTATGCACAAAAGTCCTTACTATATTGGTATATGTTAGTGTTTGTATGTATTCTTTGGTCACAGCCTCATTGCATCCATGGCTCTTTGCCACTACTGAATCCTGCATCTGACCACTTCTTTTCCCTGTTTGCTAGAACCTGTGTTCTCTCCATTACAGCTTCTAAAGCTTCTAGTGTGAAACTTACTGAGCGTTTTTGCGTTAAAAAAAATTATACATAACCATTATTTATAAACAACAGTTTTGTATCACAGGTACTAAATAAGTTGTTTGAGTTTTTAAAGGTTCCACTGGAAAATTGTATTTTATCTTTAATTGGATTTGCATGCCATTGGTCAGCTGTTAGGAGTTGAACCCATAACCACAGACCAGACATAACTTTTTATGATCCTTTATCAAAGTGTGAAATTAGAATGGAATAGTTTTCAAATGGCCAACTCCAACTTTTACCCATTGATAAATACTCCTCTAAAAAACCACAGGAATGAATAGAGTGGACATATTTTACTGTGGTGAGATCTAATTTCACACAGAAATCTGCCCCTTAAGATACAACTCCTGCAAGTAAAATATAAACTTTACCCCTGAATAGGAGTCAGTTTAACTCTAAATTACTGTAAACTTATTACTAATTTTTCCACTTCTGCCTGTCATTTTACCAGATGTTGACCCAAAGAGGATTGCTGTACTAATTGCTGTACTAAAATAATTTTTATTTTTAACTGAGAAAAAGATAAAATGCACAGTGAAGGAATTTAGAAAAAAATTGGTATTAAAAAAAAGCAAACAAAAACATCAAGGAAAGCCAACAAATTCGATTATAAATAATCTCAAATCCATTGCATAAGGCAAAGTAATTTGTAGAATTCTATTGAAAAAAATATATAAATTAAGTTAGACCTATACTACACTTAACGCTGATGATTTTCCATTACTTAAAAATCAAAATGAAAAGGCCAGCAATAACTCCCCCCCCCCACACACAAACACACACAAAGCACCTGGCCTGGCTTGTCTTTCTGTTATGCATTACTGCACCTTTACTAAGATGTGGCTCCTAAACTAATACAATTGTACAATTTGGAGACATTTTTCTGAAACTATATGCTAGGGGCTGATTCACTAAGGGTCGAATATCGAGGGTTAATTAACCCTCGATATTCGACTGCGAATTTAGCGCAAATAGTGCGATCGTACGATCGAAGGATTATTCCTTCGATCGAACGATTAAATCCTTCGAATCGAACGATTCGAAGGATTTAAATCCAACGATCGAAGGAATATCCTTCGATCAAAAAAAGTTAGCCAAGCCTATGGGGACCTTCCCCATAGGCTAACATTGACTTCGGTAGCTTTTAGATGGCGAACTAGGGGGTCGAAGTTTTTTTTAAAGAGACAGTACTTCGACTATCGAATGGTCGAATAGTCGAACGATTTTTACTTTGAATCCTTCGATTCGAAGTCGTAGTCGAAGGTCGAAGTAGCCCATTCGATGGTCGAAGTAGCCCAAAAAAACATCGAAATTCTAAGTTTTTTACCTTTGAATCCTTCACTTGAAGTTAGTGAATCGGCCCCTTAATGTGTCATACCTTACCAATGCCAAAAAAAGGAAAGAACCCTTTTATTCTTGTTATAAACCAATGTCATTAACATTGAATTATTATTTTATGCAAACATATTAGCCAGAACATTATAAAAAATACTAGTTGCTGCTGATTAAAGTTGGTTCCAAATAAGTAAGAAAATGACTGATAGCACCAGACATGGTGATAATTTTATAAAAATAGGAAACACCAATATCAAATGCAGAAAAAAAACATCCATTTGTGTCCATCATAAATAAATATTGCAAATACTTCTTTAATGTCATTGTAATAAACTTATTTGTGGATTCTGCTATGGCTTTATATACTCAACATAAGGTTAAATCTGAGAATGAAGGTTCTTTCTTCACCCCTTTTAGGAGTACTTGGCAGGGCTATCTGATTTCCCAATAACTATTAGATTAGAAACTTATTTTTAAAAAAAAGCAGAAATTGAAACTGGTCATGTAGAACGTAAAATATGACTCCATGGTAACAATACAGTAACATTCTCTCAATCTTCAAATTCAAGCTCTCTTTCTCTCTCCTAAACCAATTAATTGGTATTAATTTACCACCAAAGCTACGTAAGTAGTAAATGCCTAATTCACTTAAGCTGTATTCATTATGTTTTACTGTGGTCAAAATAGCATCCTAACTAGAATTTGTAATGAGGTAAAAAAAAAAACCCATCATTTCGCAAATTTTTCTGCGTTTCTTGAATTTCACGCGAAATTTGCTAATTGTTCGGCGAACCAAAACACCACAAATTCGCCCATCACTAGTATTTCGCTTTTTGTTCAACTGCACTAAACTTTAATTTTAAAATTTTAAAAGCTATATCGTTGTTATATTCCAATATACCCTAGCAACCAAGCATTGGCTTTAACGAGAAACTGAAATATGAATAGGATAGGGTCTGACCTTAATAACCCTAATAAAAATGATTAATAACAGAAACAAATATTTGTAGCCTCACAGAATATATTGTTTTGGCTGCTTTAGTCAGTTTAAAAATATGAAATCTGGAAAGAAGCAGAAGAATGAGTCAAATAATTGAAAAACTATAAAGAATTGAAAATAAAAATTAATTGAAAGGTTCCTAAAACAGAACATTCTATAGCATAATACATGAAATAAAGCTAGACTACCCCAGTTAGGAAATCATTTTGGACATGTTTTTCAATAAGAAAGAATGGAGGAAAAGGCTCCCATCATGAAAACTACTACAAATGACTGTTTTACTGCTTATACAAAAAAAGTATGAACACAGACTGTTCACCTCAATGCTGGTAGGAAGGCATTAAAAAAAGATAACATATTTTATAATGAGTGGAACTTTTGCAAAATAAAATATTTAGTTTTCATAAAAATTATGAAACTAACTGGTTCCAAATTTTGTCCTACACCAGAAATTGTTATACTGAATATAAATCCACAAATATTGCACATTCTAGCAGCAATCATAACCCATATCACTGCTGCACATAGAATTCAACCGACATCACCAATTGTATCTCAGATAATAAAACATGTTACTTCTAATGTAAAAAAGTACCAGCACAAAACCCTCCATTTAAACCCCTTGTTAATTTTGTCAGCATGGAAAGAGAAGAATCCAAAATACATTATTATTATGATCACATCACCAGTTCCAACGTGGACTTTAAAAACTGGCAAAAATTAAAACACAGAACAATGTATGTAAAGGAATATTTACATTATGCTAACCCACTACACCTTTTTCTAACTAAAATACCTGTATTTCATTGCAATTTATCATTTATTCATACCAAAATACAGGGACTTCCAAGATAATAACCATTTATTTACTTCCTTTACATCCTCTTCATATGTTTTTCTAACTGCAAATGCACCTTATATAAAATTTACCAAAGTGGACAACAATTAGCATCCACATTGTGAATTTGAGTGCTTTAAAGGTTCCCATATTTATGATGAAATTTGAGGAAACAACACTGCATTTATAAAATAGAACATGGCTGATGACTTGAAAAATGTTGACTTGCTTTGCAAATAAGCAATATGGTTTTGTAGCCAATGGATTTTGATTTCTTATGCAGAATAAATTTACAGAATCTTCAACAAAATAATAATAAAAAGCACATGAATTTATTATATTGATTGAACAATATTAATAGCATGAACATAATAGTCCCTTTATTGTACTACTATGACAAAGATTAGTAAAGAGGAAGAAGACATTCCTGGAAAACTAAGATAATCTATTTAGTGTGCTTATCAATGTTTTCTACTGCTAGTTTCAGGGGAGGAAGTTAGTGCAGGTGTTTGGGGATGGAGACAAAGCTATCATAACACTGATGTTGCCTTACAATGTATGGATTATGCCCACAGGCGCATGATGGCATTCCATCACCCTATGGGAGCTAAACAGAGATACCAGGGTCACTGCAACTCTTGCAACAAACTCTGGTGTGAGCGGCACAGTAGGTTCACAAATGGGAATTTACTCAAATACTGTTGCTGTTCACTTCCAACATACATTATACTGTAGCTACAATAGAACAATAGTGTGGATTTTGTGATATCAGAAAGACTTTCAATAGTTATCCTGGAATGTGTGTTGAATCAAACTATAAAGAACTAATGTGTATTGCCAGGTCGATAAAAAAAATCCAGTTCAAGAATTCTGAACACTTTTTTTTTATTTATGGGGTAGAAGTACAGGTCTAAAAGCTTCCAAATAGTATTGAGTAAAAATGGCACATTTTGCTTTGCTGAAAAATGTGTGAAATGGTGACAAATTTGTTGAAATTTTGACCAAATGCATCAGAGTAAAAACATTTAGCAGGTAAAAAAAAAATCACTCATCCCTACTTTCAAAACATTATAAGCTTACTAGTAATGGCACAAATTTGCGGCAAATTTCCACATTTCGCCGCTGGAGAATAAATTCACAAAATTGCAGCAAATATTCGCCGGCGTCAAAATATATTTGACGTCGGCGACAATTCCGATGCCAGCAACAATTCTAGGTGCCCATTGACTTTAATGGGCATTGGAATTGTCACCAGCGGCGAAATTGTCGCAGGCATTGGAATTGTCGCTGGCATCAAAAATATTTTGACGCCGAAACAGGACCAATTCGCCCATCACTAAAGCTTACCCATGTCTCAGCCTGTTAATGGCTGTCCCAGCAGTTAACATTGGGAGAGGAAAGAGGAAGCTGACAGTTGATAAGCGCTCAGTTAAAGCAACAGAAGCTATTAAAAAAGCGAAAAAAGGAGGATTGCTGCAAAGAGGGTTACCACCAGGTTGGAAGATACTTATCAATGGCCTGCAATGTTGTCACCTGGCTCTTTGGGTCCTTCTGATGCAGACTCGAGAGAAGTTCCAGGACCAAGCACATTAGCAGTTGTTGATACAGATCACAGGAGTGAGGATAATCATTTTTTTACTCTGTTTGACACAGTGCTCCAGATATTCAGATGGATTTAGAAAGTAATATCCGAAATGTGGTTAAAGCTATGTAGACAACAATTGGCACAATTAATCCCCAACCAAGTGCAGGTGTGCCTGAGGTTTGTCATATGGGTTATAATTATGTGTCAAGGCACACCTATAGGTCTTCACTTACCAATGTCTGTGAAAGACAAAATCTATGAATATGTAGATACAGTATCTCTGTTAAACGTAAGGGTGACCCCGACGAGGAAAGAAGAAGACCAGTAGCCAGGATGTTTTCAAACTGGCTACAGGACTTCTGTACCTTTTGCCAATTTATTATTATACAAAGACCCACAATTAGCTCCACGTTTATTTAAGCACATTGATAAAAATACTCGAAGCTTACAAATGTTACTTCACTTAGGAAGAGTGAAAGGCCCATTTGCAAATATACCATTAGAAGGTTTTATAGTGTCGCCACTAGGATTAGTCCCTTAAAAAAGAAAAAGGTCAATTTAGACTTATCCATCACCTGTCTTATCCAAATGGTAAATTCATAATTTATGACATTGACCCTGTGTTATGTTCATGTATCTTGATAAGGCATTTTCATTATTAAATCAGTGTGAAAATGGAGCTATGCTAGCAAAAAGTGACATCTAATCTACATCCAGGTTGTCGCTTATTCGTCAAATATTACCAGTATTATTTTCATAAATGCCTTCCTATGGGTTGCTTATTTCAACTTTTCTGGAATGGGCGGTCCCAGTGGAAGAGGGGTCAAAGCTGTAACTTCATTACTTAGATGATTTTCTTTTTGTGGGACCAGCCAATTCCGCCAAGTTATGTATTAAATTTGGTATCCCATTGGCAGAGGAAAAAACTGTTCCCCATTGTAATGTAATTCAATTCTTGGGCATAGAGATTAATTCTCTCAAAATGGAATTTAGATTGCCAAGGGACATATTTAAAAAACTGAAGGAGCTGCTTCAGATTGGATCATGAAAGAAAAATCAAACATAAGAAAATCAAACTGAAGCACCTTCAATCCTTAGTTGGCCACTTATATTTTGCAACCAGGGTAATCCCAGCGGGAAGAGTTTTTAATAGGAGGTTGTCAGCCTTAATGGCAGGGTTCAATAACCCAGACTGGCACTTAAGAATACCAAAATCACTGAAAGCAGATTTGGCCATTTGGAATGAGTTCTTGTCCACGTATAATGGCAAGTCAGTTTGGCAGTCAGAGTTCAAGGACAATGAAGCCATTAATTTATTTACAGATGCTGCCGCTTCTTGTGGTTACGGAGCTTTCCTGCAAGGCCATGGAGTGCACAAACATGGTCTGACCAATGGCAGGGAACTGACTTGTTAAAAAAGGTACTATTTTTAGAGCGATTTGCCATAGGCGCAGCACTTGAATTATGGGATAACATGCTAGAGAACAAAGTAATCATCTTCAATTGTGATAGCCAGGGGAAGTTTATGTTATTAATAACTTAAACACTAATTCTTCACCAGTTTGGAAACTGTATTGTTGAATGTATTTTGTATAACAAAACCCTTAAACTAAACATTTGGTTCAAGGCCAAACATTCACCAGGCTATACTAACAAAACTGCGGATACTCTCTCCCAAATACAGATAGAGGTATGCCGAGAGTTACAAGATCAAGCAGACCCCATGAATACTCCCTGCCCTCAACACATCTGGGTCATCATTTGGATGGAGTGATGGAATTGGTTTGTGGCTAATTATCAAAAAAACATGGGTGTCTAATTGCGCAGCATGAAAAGAATGGGAACAATTTTAGACCATTCACCCCATGAATACGGTAACAGTGGAAGTATTGGCTCAATTTGTTTTGTATTCCTTTAAAGCAGAACAAAGTGTTCCTAATATCAAGAAAACTCTCATGGGTATTTTTTTAATCTAAATGGACAGGTCAACGTCACAAAAGCCCATTTGATTAGGCAAATGCTAAAAGGTATGGTAAAAAAGAGGCAAACAGTAGACAGAAGGAAACCCATCACATCTGCTAGGAAAGTTACTACACTGCTTATGCTTAGTTTGTTTAATTGGTTACAAAATAAGTTGTTCTAGTGCTTATTTTCCATTACATATTTTGGAGCTTTTAGGATTAGCAAAGTTGTGGCTTCCAACAAGTCTGAATGGTCTACATATGAATCATATTTAACTTTACAAGCGTAGACTAAAAATCATTCTTCAAAAATGGAACAGTTGGGGAAGCATTATTTGGCTGGGCCCAATGAAAAACATTTTCTTATGCACAGGTTCACAATTATAAAGAATTTTTTGAGTCTCAAGCTAAAACTGAGGTCCAATTCTTCATAAACCAAGATGGACTCCCTGTGACGAGATTTCAGTTTAACAGGGTCTTTGCAAAATGCCTCAGTACATTAGGAATACAGAATGAGTAGTGATGGGCGAATAAATTCTGCAGGTGCAAATTTGCGGCAAACTTAAATATACATAACTGCCACATAGATTCGCAAGCGTCAAAAATTTTTGGATGCGTGTTGGAAAATTCGCTCGCGTCAAAACCACCGCACATCAACATTATTCAGATGCCCATTGACTTTAACACCAGTGTCAAAATTGACACAAGCTTCAGAATTGACGGGGGCGTTAAAATTTGCATTTCGTGAATTTTTCGTCATTTTGCAAATTTCACAGAAAACTTGCTCACAAAACAGGAGAAATTCACTAAGAAATTGGAGCCGCAACCCAAGCATCCCTTCTGGGTTTAAGTGAGGACTGTATCAAGAAGCTGGGCCAATGGCCATTTTCATTTATATGTAAGGCCCGTCGGACTGGCCCGGCGGGACACCGGGAAAAAACCCAGTGGGCCCGACCCTTAATGGGTCAGAGTTATTCATTCATTCAGCGCGTCATAGTAGGGGGGCGGGGGTCCGACCCAGAATCCATTGCCTAATTTATCTCAGGTTTACACAGATCCAGTGCTGAATACCATCTGGATTATAGGAAACTCAAATATCATGGTCAGAGAAGAGAGCCAGTTTGAGACCTTGCGGACTTAATTTATATTTCAATAAGGATTCTGTCAAGATAATTTGGAAAGGAATTCGAGGCATGGTTTGGGTTAAGGTGATTAAAGTTATAGTACAAATGCATTGGGAATGGAGCATGCTAAATATAGTGTTGTTGCATGTTGGGGGGAATGACATAGGAAAAAGTAGTTCATAGATATCATTAGAATGATCAGAATCTTACCTACTGTACATGTCATGTGGCTTGAAGTCGTGTTAATCTGGCCCGAAGTGATTTCCAGGTGGATATAGGCAGCCAATAGGGGGCTTAAATTCCAGGGAAAGTGTAATTTGCTGGGTCAATTTGTATATGCAAACTACCAAGCCAATGCTATTTGTTGATCTCATGTTTTGAGGAGCATTTTTTGTGATGTTACAATATTCTGATTCAGAATGTTGTGTTTGCTTATTTGTAATGGTTGTAAGTATGTTAGTTAAACCAAAGACATAAATTCATCTAGATAAACACTGAAAACCTTGGGAGTTCAGAGCATTTCATTCATCTGCCATTATAATCTATACCGTTTTTGAAGTCCAAACCTAACATTTTTCTTTAAACATAGCTATCTCATTTTGATTATAGCAATTTTCCTTGATAATCTCCAGTGAAAAGTATTTCTGAAATAAAGTGTTTTGCAAACACATTTTGTCAAAATAACACTTTTCAAAGGGTAAAAGTATAACCCAAAACAAAGCTATTACATGTCAAAAAGGCAAACAGGAATTGCTGCCGATTTTTGCAAATCATTTACTTTTCGTTAAGTGAGCAAATTCATCAATCTTGTCTACATTTCGTGCTGCATCAGAATCTGAGGAGTACAGCCTGGGTGATTCATTTTAAACCATTTAAATGGCATGATGCATATCATTTCAAATGTATACATTAACACTATATTATTGGCACTCTTAACAAAAGCCATTATTATGCCTGGGTGCAAAATCATCAAATAATCTCCATTCACTCCGAAAGATCCGCACTAACAGGGCTTAAAATTGAAAAAAAAAAAAATTTATTTGCAGAATTTAAGACGTACGTTTCGGCCAAACCCAAGGCCTTTCTCAAAGTGCCAAATCTACAATGTACATGCCTTAAATCCACTAATTGGAGGGAAAACAGCCCCCTAATAAATTATGTTATACTAAAATGACCATTTAAAACATATACACCTATCAATTTTAAATACATATCCATTAATAAACTAAAACTCCACATTTATACAATCCATCAATGAATGTCCAAAAGTTTAAAAACAAGACATACAATAGCATTTTTAATCAATTTTTTTACACCTCACATAGTAACATAGTTAAATTGGGTTGAAAAAAGACAAAGTCCATCAAGTTCAACCCCTCCAAATGAAAACCCAGCATCCATACATACACCCCTCCATACTTTCACATAAATTCTATATACCCATATCTATACTAACTATAGAGTTTAGTATCACAATACCCTTTGATATTATGTCTGTCCAAAAAATCATCCAAGTCATTCTTAAAGGCATTAACTGAATCAGCCATCACAACATCACCCGGCAGTGCATTCCACAACCTCACTGTTCTGACTGTGAAGAACCCCCTATGTTGCTTCAAATGAAAGTTCTTTTTTTCTAATCTAAAGGGCTGGCCTCTGGTACAGTGATCCACTTTATGGGTAAAAAGGTCCCCTGCTATTTGTCTATAATGTCCTCTAATGTACTTGTAAAGTGTAATCATGTCCCTTTGCAAGCGCCTTTTTTCCAGAGGAAACAACCCCAACCTTGACAGTCTACCCTCATAATTTAAGTCTTCCGTCCCTCTAACCAATTTAGTTGCACTTAGTCTCTGCACTCTCTCCAGCTCATTTATATCCCTCTTATGGACTGGAGTCCAAAACTGCACTGCATACTCCAGATGAGGCCTTACCAGGGACCTATAAAGAGGCATAATTATGTTTTCATCCCTTGAGTTAATGCCCTTTTTAATGCAAGACAGAACTTTATTTGCTTTAGTAGCCACAGAATGACACTGCCCAGAATAAGACAACTTGTTATCTACAAAAACCCTTAGATGAACTGGTTCCTCATTTGTATAGACAGATGAAAAATATGAGTTCAGAATCTGCGCTTTAATTCTGTTTTCATCAACCAGCTGACCCCCCTCTGATAGTAAAGGTCCCACCCCTTCCTGCTTCATTTTTTTACTATTAACATATTTAAAAAATAGTTTTGGATTTTTTTTACTGCTTGCTGCAATATCCTTTTCCATATCAATTTTAACTTGCCTTATAGCTTTTTTGCATGATTTATTGGCCTCCTTGTACCTTATAAATGTTTTGGCTGTACCAGCTAACTTGAAAGCCTTAAAAGCACGTCTTTTCTTACCCACCTCAACACCAACGCTTCTATTGAACCAAAAAGGTTTTGCTTTGCATCGACGTTCCTTGCTTAGAAGTGGAATATACTGACAAGTATATTTATTAAGCAGAATTTTAAAGACTTCCCATTTTTGTTCTGTGGTTAACACTGTGAAAAGCATTTCCCACTTAATATGTTGCAGAGATGCCCTTATACTGTCAAAGTTTGCACGTCTAAAATTTTGTGTTTTAGTTACTCCCTTATAGAATTGCTTCTGCAACAGAATCTCAAAGGAGACCATGTTATGATCACTATTCCCTAAATGTTCCCCCACACAAATGTTAGAAATGAGTTCAGAGAGTTATTCCGAGTAGGTTCTTGAACAAGCTGGAATAAAAAGTTGTCATTCAGCATATTTACAAACCTACTAGCTTTTTCTGTCTTGGCAACCCCATTACCCCAGTCAATGTTTGGATAATTGAAGTCACCCATAGCAACAACTTGACCCAGCTGTGAAGCCGTTTGTATCTGCAAGTGTAGCTGGGCTTCATACTCGACACTTATACGAGGTGGTTTATAGCATACACCAATGATAATTCTTTTTGTAACCTTTTGCCCAGTCAAAAGCTCTACCCAGAGGGATTCTATACCCTCACCAGTGCCAGCTATTGTTATTTCTTTAGCACATGGCATTTAAATTCACAATCCAGTCACATGTTTCATCCCACCAGGTCTCAGTGATACCAATTATATCATCATTTTTAGAGCATGCAATTAATTCTAGGTCTCCCATTTTACCTGACAAACTCCGTGCATTTGCCAGCATACAGCGGAGGTTACTACTTTTACTTTTGAAATGTGTATTACTTAGTGGAGAATTATATGTTAAGTTAGCATTATTCTGTTTTCCTTGTAACAGAGGGACCTCCTTAGCTGGTAAACTGTATGCCCCCCTCACTCCTCCCCCATGGCCCCTTACTAATCCCACTGCCCAGTCTACCCTAGCTTCCCCATAATTCTTTATCTCACCTGCCCCCCCTTGCCTAGTTTAAACACTCCTCCAACCTCTTAGCCATTCTTTCCCCTAGCAATGTGGACCCCCTTCCATTGAGGTGCAAACCGTCACAACTGTATAGGTTGTACCCCAAGGAAAAATCAGCCCAGTGCTCTAGGAACCCAAACCCTTCCTTCCTACACCAAGACTTGAGCCACGCATTTAGCTCCATAAACTCCCGCTGTTTTCCTAAACTTGCACGTGGCATGGGCAAAATTTCAGAAAATATGACATTGGAAGATCTTTCCTTGATCTTAGATCTTCCTGGAGCCCTGAAATCACTCTTTAAGGTCTTCCATCTACCATTTACCAAATACTTATCCTTTTCAGTTGATTTGTTTGCTTTTAGTTGCTTATTTCCAGTCAGCAGCCTGTTGTTAATGTGTTATTCTCTGAGTAGGTGATTTATAGTTCAACACTATAGTTCAAAGATATCATGTTCCACCCTTGTTACTACAGATCCAGCACAGATAATCCCATTCAGCCTCTTTAGTTTAACCCTTAATAAATAGCTTAATGTTACTTAGGGGCAGATTTATCAAAGGTCGAGGTACATTTTCGAATGAAAAAAATTAGAATTTTGAGCTATTTTTAGTCTCCAACTAGGGAATAGTCCAAATACGATTTTAAAAAAAATTCTAAAATTCGAATATCGAAATTTATCATGTACAGTCTCTTTAAAAATTCGACTTCAGCCATTCACCATCTAAAACCTGCCAAATTGCTGTTTTAGTCTATGGGGGACCTCCTCAAACCCATCTGGAGTCAATTGGTGGACCTTGACAAATCTAAGTTTTTTTGGGAAATCAAATTCGATCGAATGCGCTATTACTTCAATTCGAACGATTCGAATTCGGACGAATACGGACCTATTCGATTGAAAACAGACCTATTCAACCCAAAAAAAAAACCTAATTTCAGTTGGTCTTTTTGAATTCGAATTTCAACGTTTTTTCAATTTGAAATTCAACCCCTATGCCCCTATGTATCTTCATGCTATATACCGTCTGCCGCTTTCTCCATACAACTGGACTGAGACCAGCGCTGAAATTCCTGAGGAGGCAGTTCTCATATCCAAATTACAATCCCCCAAAGGACTAGAGCCCCCCTGGCAGGAGGAGATTACCTCACATGCCCCCCCCTTATTCACACGGGTGCAAGGACCACTTCCTTGACTTCTTAATAAGAATAATAATAATGGCAATGGCAATAATAATGGCAATGTGTTGCACACATTTCCTAATGAGAGTTTCAGTGGACAAAAACTTAGCATATTATTTTTAATTTTGACTACCCTCACACTTTCAGCTATGGTTAATTAATAAGGAAAAATGATGAGTAAGACATTAAGATTCAATGTTTGTAAGCTCTTGTTTTAGAAATTATTATACTTTATATATTACTCAGCACTTTACAAAGAAGGTGTAATCATACACCTCATTGCCTGTAAGTGATTAATTTATCAGGTAACAGAATACAAGCAGAAAGCCAACAAACAGAGGAATCACATAGTGCTCAGGTCACCCAGGAGCTTGGTCATATAGCACAGTACATTAATCAGTACATTAATCATAGTACAGTACATGTACATCAGTACATAAGTTACACATTGCCCAGTATATCACATACTGTATATGCACACATACGGTAAGCACACAAAAAAAAAAAAAAATTATTTGCAAATTACTCTATTTACCAGAAACGAAGGGACTTTTCTTTTGGAATTTACAATCTCAATTCATGACTCAAAAAATGTATAAATTCAAATATATTCAAATGTCATTTTTCTAAATAATTAAGTAAAAGTAGCAACTAAAAACGTCTATAGACATCAGTCGGAGATGTTTTTTTTAACATTCAGGCTATTTTATAGTTCAGATTAATATTTTAAAAATGACTATAACAATATGATTTTCATCTTGCTCAAGTTTTTATTTGTGAATAAAGATTATGAAAAATCAAGACCAAATTTTGAAAAAACTCAATTGTGATTTTTGCAGATAACTATGCTATAAACTTGCGCTAGCAAGGGGACATGCTTACAAGTGCATTTGAGGACATTAATATCATATTTAATTTGGGTGATCGTGTTTTACATAGAACAAAAACATAGAATATTATGCAACCACTTTACACTTAAAGAACAGAACTTTAAGTTGAAGCAGCTTAGGTGGTTCTTCACAATGAGCACAGGGAGGGTGTGGAATGCCCTGCTGGATGATGTTCTGATGGCTGTATATTACTGTATAAGTTGCTTGGATGTTTTCTTGAACAAGTATAATATTCAAGGCTATTATGATGTGATTTAAAGTTAGTTATAATAGATATGTGTATATTGCTTATTAAAGGGCATGTAAAGGCAAACAAATAAAATTCAATTTTTACTTTCTTTAATGAAAAAGAAACCTTTCTCCAATATACTTTAATTAAAAAATGTGTACCATTTTTATAAGAAACCTGACTGTATGAAGTGAAATTCTCCCTTCATTTACTGCTGTGGATAGGAATTGTCAGACGACCCCTAACTGCTGAGCAGGGAAACAATCATACTTATGAACAGCAGGGGGAGCCCCCACCTTACTTCCCAGCCATGCAGAACTCAAGCAGCTTTGTTTATGACGATCCGTAAGCAGCCCAGACCACACTGAGCATGTGCACAGTCTTAGTCTTGCAAAGATGTTTAACAATGTTACAAAATGGTGACCCCCTGTAGCCAACTTTGAAAGCATAAATTATTTGTTATAGGCCTGTGGTGCAGTAAATTTGTGTTTATATTTAGCATACAAACACAGAATTTCTAGCCTTATTCTATTTTAGACTTTACATGCCCTTTAAGGACTGCAAGTCAAGAGAGCAAAGTGCACATTTGAACTCGATCAGCATGTTTTTCCCATAATGCATAATTTTCCACAGAATTATAATTCTAATTTTGTTGAGATTGTGATTACAAGTGAGCATTGCGTTGAATGCAGTTGTGGCCAATTCATAAACATTAACACAATTGCGTTTGCAATATGCTATAAATAAAGACACAATTGCACTGAAAGTAACCCAAGTAACCTGGTTGGAGTAATGTCCAACATAATTACAAGGGCTGTGATGCATCTAGACCCAGAGACATAAAGGGGGCCCAGGAATATACATAAGGCCTAAATCTTTGATCTTAGAAACATAAAGTAACTTTATCATAACAGGCCAACACAATCCTGCAGACAGGTAATGATGGTTGTATGAGTGTAGATTTTGAAAGTAAGACAAGCTTTATCTACAGATGTTTTTCATCAATAGAAAACGTGAAGTAACTTTATCATAACAGGCCAACACAATCCTGCAGACAGTTAATGATGGTTGTATCAGAGTAGATTTTAAAAGTAAGACAAGCTTTATCTACAGATGTTTTTCATCAATACAAAACATCCTTACACAATGATGTTTCCAGTGGGTTCTTCCCACTGGAGACACTAAGGGCCCAATTTTTTCCATGAATCTTAAAAAAAGTTGTGGTATTCCTATTTTTTTTTAAAGCTCTAAAAACTTGAGATTTATTAAGTAAAAAATCCTCAAAACCTCTAATGCTAAAATTAGCCAAGTAAATGCTGTCAAGGTCCTATAGACGTCAATGGGTGCTGCATTGATCTTCTTGGATCAATTCTGACTTTTTGGATTTATTGGGTTTAGAGTTTTTTTTTTCATTTGTACATTTTTTATTCAGGTCTTTTAATAAATTGCATGACATTTGAGGTTTTAGAGAATGTGAGGTTAGTTGTGATTTGAAAAACCTCTAAAACCACTAAAATTTAACTTTTAATAAGTATTAAAATAACATTACATTAACAGTAAACTTGCACAATATTTTCCACTGCTCAATATCCTGTACAGATGATAATGTTTTACTAATCTACTAAAACAGCATATTGTTGTTTAGATGTGTTTTCTCCTGCTTTTGAAATATAAGCATAATGGCACATTTATTTATTTGCTCTTTAGTTCCAAGAATAGTGCAGTACAAAGTCACAATATTTTACAAGAACTGAAATTTTATTGGCTTTCCAGATTCTGTTATTTATATAAGATGATAGCCATAAAAATATGCATTAAAGCGTGTTTTTATGAAAGAGCCTTGAAAGCTTGCTCATAAGCTCCTAAATACAAAAAATAAGACTTGAAATCAATAATGCATTTATTGCTTAAGAATATCTTCCCTCGCTGCAGAAACCACAAAAGATAGATTGATACCTGTAGTTAAACAGAACACACATCAAAGAAAGGGAAGAGTGTCAAAACAGAAAAACAACCTTTACAATGAGTACAATTCACCTTTTTTTGTTAACCTTGAAAAACTGTTGTTTTTATTTTCTTTCTATGCTCTTTGGTAAATGAAAATGGCTTGATAACAGCATCTATTTGTGTGTATGGAGAGGGGTAGTTATAATTTTTATTTCCCTTGAATGCAAGATGTAAGAATGAAAAAAAGTCCACAAACTAATGTACTTATAGAGCCAACAGCGATATATACATTTTTAAAGAATAACCTTATACACAATGTGGACCATTTATTAAATTTCTATATACAGTATGATACTAAGGGGCAGATTTATTAAGGGTCGAAGTGAGAATTCAAATTTTCTAATTTTTTTGGGGTCAAAACTCTCAAATTCGCCCTTTAAGAACTCAAATTTAACTATTTGCCTGCTAAAAGCT